>NC_056733.1:1447854256-1447909710 GCF_019279795.1 Protopterus annectens
AAGTAGTTACATTCCTAGCTGCAACTCTCACCACGTATGTATTACTAACTATGCACTACTTTGCCTAAGTGATTCTCCCTGCTTAATTTCCTAACTGATGTTATGTTCCTCCACATGTATAAATTAAAACATATATTTGTCTATATTCAAGTGTTTAAAGTCTTGTTCTATTTGATGCTGTGTATATATTTTTATTTTTACATTTTTATCCTGTAAATGTGTTAACACTCATTTTTTGTCAATTTTGTGTATAATTTCTATTACTTATTGTGATAATTTGTATGCAAGTATTGACTGGAGCTTTTCTTCCTGGGCCTCCGCTGAAAATGGGCACTGTCTTTGTCAGACCATCCCGGTAAACAAATGTACAATAGAATAAAATAAATAGTAGGTAGTTCTTTATTTATTTGACATTTGTTTACTGGGAAGGTCTGACTGGGTCAGAAAGAACCCATTTTCAGCTGAGACCTGGGAAGAAAAGCTCCAGATACGTACAGACGAGTACAATCCTTATACAATAACATAAAAGCTACATTAGTTGCAAGTATGTACAGTGATGTGAAAAAAAAGAAGTTATGTCTTACCATAACGTTCCATCTGTGTTGTTGATCTTCTTTCATTCATCACTGATGGGTTCGGTTCCGAGCCCTTGGAACCGAGTCAGCCTAATTCCAAGCTTGCGCCAGCCAAAAACTCTTGAGCTAAGCTTCTACCCACAACGCCCTTCTCCCTGTTACCTCAGATTGAGTTTGCCCATGTTATACAAGTAAAGCAGAGGCCATTTCTGTGCAGATGCCCTACGACACCATTGGACCCAAAGTATCCCCCAGGAGCCTTTGGCATGAGAAGGAGGGTGGGAGGTGATGAATTAAAGAAGATCAACAACACAGATGGAACATTATGGTAAGGCGCAACTTTATCTGATGTTAATCTTCTTTCCATTCATTACTGATGGGACAGAATCCCCAGCTACCTTGAGATCCTTAGGTGCCTTTATGGAAGAACGTTCCTGAGAGCCATTGAGCCAAAGGCAGCTCTACCTCTGGAAACCACATCCAATTTGTAGTGATTGATAAAAGTGTGGGGTTTAGCCCAAGTGGCTGCTGTGCAAATGTCATCCATAGAAGCCCTGGAATGGAAGGCTACAGAAGTTGCCATTGCTCTAGTGGAATGGTCTTTAATATTCTGTGGCATAGGTTCTTTTGCAAATGAATAGGTGAAACATATGCAGTCCCTTAGCCATTTTGATAAAGTGATCTTGGAGACAGAATTTCCCATTGTAGGCCCAGAAAAGGAAATGAAAAGTTGGTCAGTCTTGCTTATTGTTTTGGTCCTGTCTAAATAAAATCTCAATTGCCTGTGCACATCCAGGGAATGAAGGCAGTATTCTCCTTTATCAGAAAAGTTTGGGAAAAATACTGGTAGGCCAATAAGACTGAATGGAAAAGTCAGAAACAACTTTGGGGAGAAAAGATGGGCTCGTCTGGAGTGATACTCTGTCCTTGTGGAAGAGTAGGTAGGGTCTTTTGGTGCATAATGCCTGAAATTCTGAAATTTGTCTGGCTGAGGTAATGGCTACCAAGAAGAGAGATTTCCATGCAAGAAATTTGAGGTCACATTTTGCTGCGGGTTCAAGGGGTGGGGGGTTGAATCAAAGACTGGAGAACTAAAGTGAGATTCCATGGCTCTGTAGGCTGTCTGATTGGAGGTCTAATGTGAGAAACTCCTTTGAGAAAAGTTTTACAGAAACACAGTGATATGAGAGGAGTACCGTCCATCCCATTATGGTAATTATCAGTCGCCGCCAGATGTACTTGTATGGTAGAGGCTGCGGCTGCATCTTCAAAAAACTTAGATGTTGTAAGACTGCCGTGACTGGAGCCGAATTACAGATCTAGCATCTTTTCCTTAGACCAAATAGAAAACCTTTTCCATTTGTCCTGATGTAGTCTTGTGGTGGATGGTTTATGAGAGGCCAGAATAATGTCACGAATAGGTGAGGTGAGATTATCCTGCCTGGCAACTAACAGAAGTGGAGAAACCAAGATGCCATCTTGAGACTGGACAGATTGGAGTGACTCCGCTCTTGGGAGTGAGAAGTCTGGTCTGGAAGAGGGTTCAGAATCCATGGTAGATGCAACAGATGAGGCTGAAGGAAGGGGAAGCATACTTGTCGAGGCCAAAAGGGGGCTATGAGGATCACTTTGGATTTCAACAGAGTAGCTTTCTTTATGAATTGAGGAGTCAGAGGAATGGGGAGATAGGCATAAAGAAGTCCCGTGGGCCAACTGTGAATCACAGCGTCCCTTGGGGACTATCCCTTTGGTGGCAATAGTGCAAAATAGTTGCTGCATTTGCTGTTGGATGGGGAGGTGAAAAGGTTGCAGGAAGGCTGGCCCCAACGGCAGAAAATTTCTGCCGCTACTTCGTGATTGAGACCACACGTGGGGCAAGTGAATACATCTGCTCAACTTGTCTGCAGTCATGTTGGAGTTCTCCGGGATATGCGTTGCTATCAGAAAGCAGTTGGAAGTTATCGCCCACTGCCAAATTCTAATGGCTTCTCGACACAGCGGTTGTTATGACTTGGTTCCTCCTTGCTTGTTGATATTCCAGACTACCGACATATTGTTTGACTATATTGCAATCATTCTAGAAGGAAGAACCACTTGGAATGCTTGCAACACTAACAGCACCTCTCTTGGTTCTAGAACGTTGATATGCAGGTTGGCCGCCAAAGTTGACCATGCTCCTTGGACTGTCTTTCCCTGGCAATGCCCCCTCCACCCTATCAGGGAAGCATCCGTGGTCACAGTGGCCTTGGGCTGAGAGGACTGGAATGGGCGGCTCCAAAGTTCTGTGTCTGGCCTCATCCACCAAAGAAGGTCCTGCTTGCAAGAGTTGGTTATCTGAATCTGAAAACAATAGAGAGTGATGGTTCGGGAACCACTGAGAGAGAAGAAGCCATTGGAGAATTCGCATGTGCAGTTTCGCAAGAGGCACTATTGGTATGGAAGCTGCCATGGACCCTAGGACCTGAAGTACCTCTCTTGCTGAGACTTTGTTTTGACAGAGTATCACCTGGAGCTGAAGCCCCAGTCTTTGCAGTCTGTGAGCTGGGAGTGACACTAGATAGGATTGAGTGTTGAGGACTGCTCCTATGAATTCTATCTGCTGGGCCGGAGTAAGGTTGGATCTTTCCCAATGCACAGTAATCCCCAAAATTTCTGCCAGAGAAAGGGTGTGTTGCAGATTATGCTTGGTGAGGGCGGTAAGGAACTAGTCATCCAGGTATGGAAACACCCGGAATCCTTACAGTCTCAACTGAGCTGTAACCACTGCCATGCACTTTGTGAACACTGTGGGGGCTGTAGAGAGACCAAATGGCAGGGCACAAAACTGGAAGTGAAGAAGACTCCTGGAGCGTTTATCCATTTTGATGTGGTAATAAGCGTCCTGGAGCTCTGTTGAGCACATCCAGTCACTCTCCCATAGAAAAGGGAGTATGGACTGAACAGTGACCATCCGGAATTTTGTTTGGGCAACAAACTTCTTCAAACTGCTGAGATCCAGGGTCTGTCTCCAGTCCCTTGTCTTTTTTGGCACTAAAAGAATCTTGAGTAAAATACGGATCCACATTGGTCTGGTGGGACTAGTTAGATGACTTTTTTGATGCACCTTTTTTATTTTTGACGCTGCTTCTTCCCTCTGACTGGCTGGAATGTCGGGAAGTTTTGTTGGAAGTTTTGGATAAGTAATGAGGGGAATGGTGTGTAACCTCCGGTAATGATATTCTGCACCCAACGGTTGGTGGTCAGAGTGCCAGGCAGCTTGGTGCAGAGAAAAATGACCCCTGACTGCTTCCAGAGGAAAGCAATCGAGCCGGTCTTCAGGCAAGGCTGCCCAGAGGAGGAGTCTCTAGGGCTTGGTTACATGGAACCCTCTGCCTTGATAGGGGCGTCTTCCAGAATTGTTACCCCCTCTGCTCATGGTGATATCGTCACCACGTGTGGCACGGAAAAGGTCCTGAGATTTTTTGTGCCACATTTTCCCACTCCTCTGGTTTCTGGAGAAGGAACGTTGAAGGTTGGAAAAATGTAAACCTATGGCAGATAGGGTCTTACCGTCCTGCTCACACCTGGCCAGAGTGTCCTTTACCTTGGAGCTAAACAGGGAAGATGTTTTGATGGGAGCATTCAGAAAGGAAGACTTAAAGAGATCCGCAAGGTCACAAATGTGCATCCAGGCATGACATCTCATAACTATACCTGAACCCATAGCTCTAGCCGCCCCTTCGGTTGCGTGTGAAAGCAACCTCATGGATGAATTGGAGATGGATTCCAGAGTTGTGAGCTGTGAGGCAGTTTTGTCCCTTACCTCGTCAGACACCTGTCCTGCGAGCGTTCCAGAGAGTTCAGAGATCAAGTCTATTTGGAGCCTCGTAAAATGTGCCAAGTAGTTCAGGGACTGTATTACAAAAGTCGCTGATGCAAAGACTCTTTCCCCAATCTGTCCACGGCCATGGGACTCTGTTGGGCGGGTGGACAGTAGGACTCTCTTCAGCTAGATCCTTTTTTGTGGCTGCCCACCACCACCATAGCATCGACTGGTAAACCTCTGGACCAATAATGCGGGTTATCCCCGGGTGGAGAGTGCATTTTGTCGGGTCTTTAACGGATCGCCTCAACAGAATCCAGATTCTACCAGGCGCGCTGCACCACAAACTGAACTAGCTCGTCTGCAGATGGGGTTACCCAAGAGGTAGATGGCCGAGCACGGAAAGCCTGCAAGAGGAAGGATTAACTGGCTTCCAGTCACCCCTCTGTTTCAGCATTTCAAGGATGTCTCTGAAGGATATCTCATCAGGGGGTGACCGTGGGGATGCTTCAACATCCTCAAAATCCATGTCCTCTGTTAGAGACTTCTCAGGGGAGTCTACATGCTTCCTCTTGCACGACCTCTTCCATAGGGGCTCCTCAGTGGGGGCTTCTGAGGAGGACTCTGAAGAGTGGGTACCCTGTACGGGTGGTTCCTACAGCTTCCCTGCCTGGTGTCCCGGGGAGGTGGCATGTGGCAGCTGTAGCTCAGGGGGAGAAATCTAGAGTTCCGACCTTGGTGGAATGCTTCTAGAAGCAAGCGCTCTCTCCATCACATGGAAAGCAGGTTTGCCTGAAGAGGGATGGGAGCCCAGAACCGAGAAGGACAACCTCAGAACTGGGGTCACACCACACTCTGCCTAATCCATCCCTGAGTATGGAGCCTCAAGCAGGATTGTGCATGCAAAGCTCTCGGCACCGAGGATGGAACCGAAGAGACATTCACCATGCCACGAACTGAAGAGCCTGCAGCCCAATCACAGGTTTGAGGAAGGATTGGTTCAGCAGGAACCGAGGACTAAAGGGTTGGTCCCGGAGACACAGTGAGGTCCACTACAGGTGCAGAGATGGGAGGTTCCGAAAAGGACGTCTGAGCAGGAGGCTTTGGAACTGGAATGGTCAAAGGAGGTGCATAAGATGGAGAAGTCAACCCAAGTCCTGTAGGAGGATGGGTCCTGGAAGGGCATGGGTATCCCCCTGGCTGCCAACAGCTGATTCACAAGACACACCACATTAAGTTTTGAAAGACTCCTGGTGGATCTAGTGGATACTCCTGATGGCGAGTCAGGTTGATCCAGAAACAGGCTATACACTTGGTCTAGAAAACGGGTCTATGGATGGAGAATATCCGGTCTGTGGTGTGGAATCTGCCTGCACCGATGTCTCAAGTTTGGAGACCAGAAGCAGTGGGGTCAAAGCCATTTTTGTCAGAGCCGTAAAAGAGCTCTGTGCCGAAGGGGCACTCGGAGCCGATACGTGAGGTTCATTTGTCATTGCAGAGATAGGCATCAAAGGCATGCACTGTGCCGAAGCAGCACCCAGTGCCAAAGTCATAGTAGGTGAGGCAAGGTCTGTAGTTGGTGTGGGAGACAGTATCAGAGCTGAAGCTGATGCCAGTATAGAAACAGTCGTAGTACCTGGAACAAACGAGGTTGGTGCCAAAGAGGCAGATTTGTGCTCTGAAGAAAGTTTTTGCACTTTCGGTTTTACAGACTTACCCTGGTCACCCGAGGGTGAACAGGGAACTGAATGGGGCCTTTTCTTATCCTTCGTAGGAGGGGTTGAGACCTTCTTCGCAGAAAGGGCCTCTGAAAAGGGCGACTTAAATAGGCCCTTCAGTATTAACTTATTCTTGTGCTCGTTCACAGTGAGCTGGCTGAAACTGTGACAAATCACACTTGGGGGGGGGGGGGTTGCACCGAAAGATGGGGCACCCCCAAGCAGTAGACACAATCATTGTGAGAGTCACTATTCGGAAGTTTACCATTACAAGAAGTACAATGCTTGAAGCCCAATGTACCCTTCTTATCAGACATCATGAAAAAGTTAAACACAACAATCAAAAACTTCAGAGGAAAATGTAACTTCTACTCTCTGTATGTCTAAACCTATCTAAATGCACACATCTATCCAGAGAGTCAAAAACACGTAACTAGACAGAAAAAGGGAAGGCTAGAAGAAATACCAGCAGTGGTATTCAAGGAGTACCACAAGGATAAAGGGAGAAGGCCGTACCACCAATGGTACTTAAAAGATTACCAAAAGGGTAGAAGTGAAAAAGGTATAAATCTAACTGTAAATGTAAAGATTAATGGATGTAAGTCACAAACGGCAAGAAAATAGACAACTTTTTCCACAAAATATCAAAAAGTTTCCACTTAGCTGAGAGCTCAGCTGAAACACGGCTTTATGGCTACGTGGCAAACCAAATGAGATCTGAGGTAACAGGGAGAATGGCATTATGGTTAGAAGATTAGCTCGAGAGGTTTTGGCTGGCGTGAGCTTAGTATTGGGGTGACTCTATTCCGAGGGCTCGGAACCGAACCCATCAGTGATGAATGGAAAGAAGATTAACAACATCAGATGTAAAACCTTTATACAAATTGCAACACATTAGAGGTACATTAATACAAGGCAGATGGACAATAGGTACATAATTAAATAGTGCAGAGTGAAAGGAGTACAGATAGCAGTAAGGTGTGCAGGAGTTGTGTTTGGTTAGATATGTAGAAGAGATTAGCCTGGATGAGAGCAAGGGCACAGCCAGGAGTTGAACATGTGGTGTTTCAGTACAGTTTTAAAGGAATGTAGGTTAGTAGTAGTTCACAGTAAGTTGAAGAGAGTTCCATGCTTTTGCAATGTAGCGAGAGTATAAACTTTGTCCAGTTGTCTTACAGGGTTTGTACATTGAAAGAAGCTTTTTATCTGCCAACCTAAGTGTCCTGTTTGGGTTGTAAGATGTAATGATCTTATTTAGTGCAGTCATGGGTATACTGTAGACCAAGTTGTGAAGTGTTAGAAGTTGAGTATATAGTAGGTAGTTGGGTAATTCTAGTCTGTTTATTTTTTTTTAGTGACAGACAGTGATGGGTTTTAGTTTTTGAGTTGGTAGCAAACTTGCCCCCCCCCCCCCTATTATAGCACTGTCCCATTTTGGATCTAGAGGAGCTCTGTAGATTAAGTATTGGAGCACCATAAAGCAGGGAGGGTAGAAGGAAAGTTTTAGCAAGGATTGTTTTGGCAGAAGAGGTTACTATGTGTGTATTTCTGTAAAGTGTGCCAAGTTTCTGGTGGGTTTTGTTTATGTTTTGATGTATGTGAAGATTAAACTGAAGATTATCATCTATGATTACACCCAGTAATTTAGTATGGTGGACTATTTCAAAGGTGGTGTTTATCAGCAGAGAGAATTTTGAAGTTATTTGGTTTAGTAGTACAGTTCTTTGGCTGAAGAAGTAGTAGTTTACTTTTTAGGTTTGAGGAATACCTGACAGTTGGTAAGATTCGATAGCAGAGAAACTTTGACTGTGGGAGAGAAGCTCAGATAGTGTGTGAGCGGTATAGATTATAGTGGAATCCTCAGTATATTGAATGAGTGTTCCTCTGGAAGCTGCTGTACAATGGTCATTAGTAAGAATATTAAAGAGTAGGGTTCCTAGGATTGGTCCCTGTGGGATTATCAAGAAAGGGGGAGATAACATTTGACCATTTTACAGATTGTTTTCGATTGTGTAAGTAACTGTGGAACCAGTTTAGTGTAGGAGGGGTAAATCCTAGGTTAAAGAGCTTACTTAAGAGTAAAGAATGAGACACTGTATCAAATGCCTTTGAGAGGTTAAGGAATAGTGCAGATACATAGCAACCTGAGTCTCTAGCTTTATTTACTAACACAGTAAAGGTTAGGAGGACTGTAGTTGTGCTGTGGCCGGGACGAAAACCATGTTGTGTGTTTGTGAGAAGATTGTTATGCTGTAGATAATTCATGATTTGAAGATGAACACATTTTTCCAGTACTTTATTGATGGGGCAAACTATGGCTATGGGTTGAACATTTGTAAGTTCAGAGGAGTTACCACCTTTGTGAATGGGGATGATATGGGGCTTTTACCAGATACTAGGTACTTTGGATTCAGATATGGATCGCTTGATCAGGATGTTGACTGGGTATATTATGGAGTCTGCTGCTAGTTTTAGGTATGAAGGTGGGAGGTTATCACTGGAATCAGAGCAGAGTTTGACTTTGTGGAGTAGTCTTTTTGAGGTTTGTAGGTATTGGCTGAAGAGTGAAAGTGGAATGGTTTCTAGAAGGTGGTTCTGTACCATAGGTGTACTGAGGGTAATAAGGGTCTGGGGCATGTGGATAAGGAGGATTAGGAGTACTTAAAGAGGAAGAGTGACTTTGAAGAGAGGTATTGGAGGCTTTTGTCATAAGATCAGTTCTAGATTTTATGAAATGAATGTTAGTCTTCAGCAATTTGAGCGGGAGGGGTATTTAGTGAAACCTTGAATTTCATTTTGTTCTGGGGTGGAGAAGCATTACGAAAGTAGACCAGAAATTTTTTGGATTTCTTTTGTGCTAATGCAGCTGACAATAGTATATCAGTTTGTTTTTGATAACTAGTTTCTTAGTTTGGTTTTGTAGCTGCTTGAATGTAATTAGATCTTTTTCTTAATTGCTTTGTTTCCATGGAGCCCAGGCTGCATCCCTTTTTTTCATGAGGTTTTAACATTCCTTAGTTAGCCAGGCCATGGGATTGTTTTTGATTCGAATTAGTGCTAGGGTATCTAGTAGTTTTAGGAAGCAGTTATTAAAGTAGTGTACAGCCTCGTCTAGTGGCAGTACCTTTAATGGAGACCAGTTTGTTTTGCATAGGAGATCATTAAACCTGTCATTAGAGAAATTAGAGATATTACGAACTGATTTTAGAGTGTGAGTTTTAGGAGGTGTTTACTCAAGAGCGAGGGCAAGTAGGTGGACACTAAGGGTGTTTGGATATGTACCAGCACTGGTAAAGTTAGTAGTGTGTGAAACCAGTATCCAGTCTAAGACGGAGTGTTGAGTGTATTGTTTATTGCATCTGGTAGGGCTGAAGATTAGTTGAAATAAAAACATAAAGATTGATGCTGTTAGTGGGTAGTTGGGATGTGACACACTGACAGTCTATGTTGGTGATTCCTAAAATGATTGTTTCGTGTTGAAATGTTTGGGTGGTCCAGGAGAGTATGTCTTCTAGAAAAGGTGCATTATTACCTGGGGGGATGCAGATTCTTTGTATTGTTGAGGTTTAGGAAGGATATCAGAAGTTCTGCTGAAAAAAAGTAGGAGTATTGTTTATGTATGGTGTGATATTAAAGCTGTCGGAATAGAGTAATGCTATGTCTCCACCTTTCCTTTGGGTTCTGTCAGACCTGAGCAGGTTGTAGTTGTGAGGTAGGAATTCAGAGTCTGGTATGTAAGGCTTTAGCCATGTTTCAGTGAGGGCTAGTATGTTGGGTGTTGGGCTTGTATTGATCTATCCAGGCATGAAGGGGGGATATTTCATTACCTATGCTTCTGATATTAAGGGTAGTAAAGTTTAGTATTTTATGTGGAGATTTGTTGGGTTTGATTAGTGGTAGGGCCAGGGTTAAGCTGGGTATCACCGCATTGTGATAGTAGAAAAATTAGATGGCAGTATAATTTGTTTGTTTTATAGGTTCATAGGTTGGTACTAGGCTATCAGCCCTAGGCCTATTCAAGCCTAGCCGTTACAATTCCCTGGCTATTTCTTCCCACACTATTTACTTCCCTGGACCCCTGTCTAGCAGGGCGACTGACGTGATCCCTGGGGTGAATTTCCTTTCTCCCATCCAATCATCAAGGTTCATTTTGAAGAGGGCCAAGGAGGCACTCTGCTTGACATGTATGGGCAGTCTATTCCAGAGTCTGGGGAGTCTCTGGGTTAGGAACCTATCTCTCCAGCATGTTTTGTTTATTGTGATGACAAGGTTTAGATCCCTGGAGCGTGTGGCTCTTAGGGATTGAGATTTCTTTAAGTGTAGCATGTCCAACAGCTCTAGGTTTGACATGGCCTTGTATGTTAAGCAGAGATCGCCTCTTAGTAGACTATATGCATGGAGTGGCTGTAAGAGGTATAAGATTGGGTTATGTGTAGAGCCCTGGAGTTTAGGGATAAAGTAATAGGGTAAGTTGTATGGAAACAGTTGAGGAGAGATGCTCTGGAAGCTATAATGATGTATTTGGTGGTAGGAGGCATATAACTCAGTGGGGGAATGTATTCTTGGGGCAAGATGTGAAAGTGTTGTTCTATGTGTGAGTATTAATACTACGGAGGTTGTAGTGATTAAGGGTATCAGTGTGGGGTAATGGAACATGTATGGGAGCTAGTGTAGAGTAAGCTACCTGTTGTGTGTTTGGGGGAGGAGTGGAATTGGTAGGAGTTTATGGTATGGGGATAGGGAATGAGTTTTAAGGCTGACTGTGGTATTGATTGGTTTAGTTGGAAGATTGTAGGGAAGTTGTGAATGGTAGAATCAATACGTACTAGCCATAATGGACTCTCTGGACAGTTTTCCAGAAGCAGTGACATAACGCACAGCTATTGCTAAGGAACTGGTGCTGTTATTCTTCCAAGTGGGTATCCTTAAGAAGATACTGACCCAAGGCACTCCTTTTATGCTAGTGGTTCAGTACCAGTTGTGGCAGTGCTTTAAGTTCAGGTAGGTAAAGACATCAGTCCATCATTCTCAGACTGTTTACAGAGGTTTGATGTAACATTGAAATCCATGCTGAGGAAAGTTGTTGATGATGCAGGTGGTGAGAATTGTAGTCTGAAAGTTATCTTAGGCTTCAACTGTACCTACCCCATTTGAACTTCTCTACAAGAGACGTGAGAGAGCTGTTTCTCACTGTTCCTGAAACCTGGGAAGATGCAGTTTTAAAGTGAGGTAGAACACTGTTTTAGTTTGCAGACTAGATTATAGCTGCTAATGGCCATAGTAAAGGAGCTTATACAAAGAGCCCAGCAAATGCAACAAGTTTATACAAATGCTGACTTAAGAAAATTTGATCCAGGAGATCAAATAGTTGTGCTGGTACTCTCCACAGAAAACAAAATTCTGGCCAAATGGCAAGGGTCATTTGATGCAATGGAAGAAATAAATGAAGTTCACTTAAGACCAGCCAGGAATGAAAAAGCCAGGACAATCCCATGCTAAGAAGTAGAGAAGTTTGTAGAGTCTTTGTAAGCCCTGATTTATAGAAGAGAAACCAGGAATTTTCTAACTGAAGTGCACATGGAGGAGTCCTTTTCAAAAGTACAAAAGCAGGAGGTGAGTGAATTAGTATTGAGAAGTAAGGGAGTGCCAATACATTTAGAGTAATTCTTAGAAGGAAGAGGAATGAAGTTTAAGGGAAAGCAGGAATTGAGCAATTTAATGTTGATGCTGAACTGATAGTTATGACGAAAGAAAACAACATATATGATGGAAAATGTATTTAAATGGCAAAATGCTAATATTTCATATATGTATGCATGTGCCTTAATTGATAATTTAATAAAGGTGTTTAAAAAAAATGAAGTAAGAGAGATGCCTTTCCATTTCATTGTTGCAGTATTCATAATATTGGGGATCCAATGCCAAGGGAGGCCTGACCTCCAGCCAGTATACTAAAGCCTTTAGGTTGCTTTAGGGTACGCCATGTGTCGCACATATGCTCCTTGCATAACATAGTGCCTAAAGGTGACATCTGGATGTACCATCCTCAGAACTTCTTTGCCGCCAGTCCGAAAACCATCATTTGATTGTCAGTCGAACGCACATTCTGTAGCTGGTTCACCTATCCATTGCAGAAAAGTGCCCCATTGGGGTTCTTTTTTATTGTTGCTTTTTGGGGTTTCATGTCATCCAAGAAGAGTAAATGGCAGTGTGCGAGACAGATTCCCCATAAAGACCACCACGAACAGTGTCTCTCTTACTTAGGTGCTTTTCACAACCATACATCCTGTTCCATTTGTTAGGCTTTTGTACCAAAAACTCTTCATAGTATACTATCTTCTTTTTCTCTCTCTTTAAAATCAGTGTCTTAAGATTCTTGTGAAATACACAATGGTGGGTACTTCCTGCTCCAAGGGACAGTCATCAGTGACAAAAAAGGCCAAGAAGCCTAGGCCAGAATCTTCCACTGTTCAGTCCCCCGATGGACATATCTCCTAAGTTGAGTGAATGCCCAGAGTTTTCCCAGCTTGGTCATTCGATTCCTATGCTACGACTGGGTTGGAGGCCGAAGGGGATCCAACTGTAAGCATGTCCAAGGAGGTTTTGCAGGCATTTGCTTTAGACATTCAGGGGGAACCACAGCTGATTATCTCTGAGGGGCATAGGGGTGTGCCTCAAATTTCAGTCAGAGAAGTCATCCCTACTACCATCATTGAATGCCATCCTGGGTCAAAGCCTTCCAAATTTTATAAGATGAACATTCCACTGAAGAAAAAACAAGAGGCTAAACATATATTTCTCCTGCTCCTAAGGATCTATGGAGTGAATGGCTGGCATTCACTCTGGGTTTCTTTAGTGCTTTGATGGCGTTGAAACCTCTCTGGGGAGTTTCTCTTCCAGCTCTGTCTTGGTCCTGTACACCCCTAAAAAGACTCAGGGAACAGGATTCTTCTGAGGAGGAGCAGCTGGATTCAGATGACGAATCCCTTCCCTACTCTTCTCAAATTCCCTCTCCTTTGGTCTGTGGCTCAGAGGAAGAGGAATCTACCAGTCCTGTTACTCCCTTTGAAAAGATTTATTTTGGGGACATGATCTCCAGGATGATTGAGTTTTTTAAATGGGATTGTGCTCATGTTACTGAGGTGCAAAAAAATATATTAAGAGTTGCTGCAGATGGATTCTCCTAAACCTTCTGCTGTTCCTCATGTTATGGCTGTCTTGTTGGATGCATTTTCCAATACTTCTAAGGCTCCAGACTCCCAGCCCCCTACTCCCAAGACAAGTGATAGATTATAGGGTGCGTGAAGTTTGTAAATATTTGTACAAGTGCCCTTCTGCTGATCGCTTAGTAGTGTCTGTAGCTTCTGACAAGCCCTCTTAATTGCTTCCTTCTCCCAGGTTACTGCCTTCTGGTAAAGATAGCAAGATCATGGAAAGGCTAAGCCAAGAAGGTTTACACCTCTGCTAATTTGACTTTTAGGGCTGTTAATTATCAGACCCATATATCCAGGTATTTGTTGGCTCTTCTATCTCAGGCTTGTCAGGTTTTTCTGATCCTCCAGACTTTGAAGGTAAAACTTCTGCTGTTTCCCTGTTAAGAGACTTCCTCCCAGGTGGCTTGTCATTCCTTCATGTGTAGTTATGATGCAGCAGATGCTTCACCTAGGGCTGCTGCTTTTGGTTAAGTGATGAGGAGGTGTTCTTGGATTCAGCTTCAGCCTGTGCCTGATGATATTAAGGCTAAGTTGATGGATGCCCATACTTGCTTGGAGAAGCTGCTGCTGCTATGACCAAGTTCTTCAGGATAAGGTAAGGCTTTACAGGAACTTAAATGTGTGCTTCTTCCTGTGCCTACATTTCAGAGAAATTACACTAATAAACCAGCTTTTGTTTGCAGGCAATCTCGACCTCCTCCTAAGGGTAAGAAGTGTGTCAAATGGGCTCCTCCTGCTAAGGCTACTCAGAATTTTGTGTCTCAGAAGTCTCCCTTTCCAGACTATCCTATTTCTTCCCAGCCATTTTCCTCTTTCACTTTGCCTTTCTATCTCACTTCCTGTTTGGCTACAGATTACTCGGGTTTCCTGGGTTCTGTCTATTATTCACCAGGGTTGTTACATGGTTTGGAAATCCCTTCCCCTTTTATGGGTATTTCTCAACCCCCTCAGGAACAACCCTTCTCCTTTCCAGAGGTGCTTCAGGACCATTTGACTCTGGGTTCTTATTCAAGAGGTACCTGTTTCCCAGAGGGGTTGGGGTTTGTCTCCAGGATGTTTCTAGTACCCAGAAAAGAGGGTATTTGGAGACCTATTCTAGACCTCTGTCTCATCTCAACACTTTTCTGAAGGTGCTGTTCTTTTGAATGTTGTCCTTTCAGACTTTGTTCCCTCTTTTGCTTCCTTGGGCTTATGTGGTGTCTCTGGATTTCAAGGATGCTTATCTCCATATCTTGATCCATCCCCTTTTCATGAAGCTTTCACACTTCTCTGTTGCTTCCTGGCATTTTTAGTTTTCTGCTTTGCCCTTTGGCTTTTCTACTGCCCTAAGGGTATTCACCAAATGCCTCACCTCTGTGTTGCTTTTTGTAGGATTCTGGAGATCCAAGTATTTTCTTACTTGGATGACTTCCTGTTTCAGGCATTCTCTCCAGACATCCTTTTGCAAAATCATTTTGCCATATCCCTTCTGCAAAGCCTGGGTTTCACAATAAACTTCAAAATGTCTTTCCTGACTCATTCTCAGGACCATGTTTTTCCTGGGGTGCAGGATTCAGTCATTGCCTATGTTGGCATCCCTGCTTCTTCCCATGGCCTTGACACTCATTTCCTTCTTTTAAACTCTTCTTCCTCTGCCCTCTATTACAGCTAGGGAGATTTTGAGAGCTCTGGGATTCATGGTATCCACCATCCCTATGCTCCCTCTGGCCAAACTTCTCGAGGAAGTTTCAGTGGTTTCTGATGTCCGTTTGGCTTCAACATGTGTATCCCATAGAATTTGTAGTTCCTCTTCTACATTGTCTCAAGAAAGGACTTCAACGGTGTATCCAGCAGTTGTCTTTATATCCAGGGCTGCCTTTTCATCCTCTTCTTCCCTCACAGGAGCTGTTCACAGACGCTTCAGACATGGGATGGAGTGCAGCTTTTGACTCCCTAAAGGTGCAGAGGGTGTAGTCCATCTCTTCAACAGAAAGAAGACATTGATATCAAAGAGATGAGAGCTCTTCTGTTGGAACTTCAGGGTTTTCTCATCCTCTTTTTCTCCCCAGAACCTCTCAAGGTATTTATAGACAATACTACAGTGATGTGGTATGTAAACAGACAGGTGTCGACAAGATCTTATCTTCTTTGCTGGTTGGCACTCTTGGTGTGAGAACTTGCTGTCGAGTATCAAGCGACTCTTCAGGCAGATGTTCTTTGTGTTTCACTGTTGCAGTCATCACACTTGGGTTATCTGCTTGCAGGTAGCCCTCAGTCAGCCTGAATGCCAGAGTCTTGGGATTTCTGCTTCGGATGTTGTCGCTTCTTCCATGACGTCAGGGGTATAAAACAGGCAGCCGACACCATTACATCAGTCTTTCTTGCCAGGGAGCCCGAAGCAGAAGCAGTTGGCAAGTGCCAGTCTGCCGCTACCTGAAATATTAGATCTGAAGTAGGAACTTCATTTGTCAGCAACCTTTGGGATACGGATCCGATCTCGGATCCGAGCCGGCAGCTTCTTATCATAGCATAGATCCGAGCTCCTAGCTCCTCCCCTTACCCATAATCCCCTGCCTACCCTAACTGACCCCAGATCTAGTTTGCCGCTCTTCAAGCAACAGCTAGATTCCAGAGCTCTTAGCGTTTTGTGAGAAAAAAAAGGTTTTTCTTCCTTCTTTCTGAGTGAGTGATTGTGTGTGCGTGGTAGGTTTACCCTTAACACTAATCTTATTATTATTTTAGCTTTCAGCTTAAATTTAATTTAAAGTATTTCTCCCTCCCCCGCTGGTCGTAGCGTGTGTGTGTGACTTGAGTGTTAGGGGCCTAGTGAGTGTGCTTTACTGTAGTAATGTCGGAGGCCCCTAAAGCCATTTTTTCGAAATGCACCGAGTGTGGTCACAAGCTTTCACCGGCTGATGGCCACACTCTGTGCATTGGGTGCCTTGGGTTGAACACCTCTCTTTGGGGTGCCTGATTTGCACGGCATTCAACCCCAGGGCACTCAAGGATCGTAGGTCGAAGCTAGTCCTGGCGGGCCTTCTACCCCCAGACTCTGCTTCGGCCTCCGGTACTTCGGTGCCCGCTACCTCCCCGGTAGCGGTCAGTCCTGCCTCCCTTCCTCCAACCGGGACTCAGCCTCCCACTTCGGCTCCAGAGGATAGGGAGGCCAGGAAAGAGAAGCGTCAGGAGAAGCACCTTAAGCGGCGGGCCGATGACTCCTCATCGGCCCCGCCCGCCAAAAGGGCTTCTCTGTCCAAGTCTTCTCGATCTCCTCCTCGGATCCGATCCCCTTCTTTCTCCCCGGGACCCGAGGAGGGAGGTGATCCGGTCCCCGTCGAGGTCATCGAGGCGACACTCCAGGTCTGCCTCGGTGGCCTCTTCGAGGTCTACTTTTAGCATGTCTGATGCGGACATGGACCGGATGATGAGGAGATTCATCCAGGCCCAGATGCAGATGGGAGTGCTCTTGCCTCCCTCCGGGAGCTCGACCCCTTTTTTCGCTCCTATAGCTCCTTCTCCGACCCGCATTCTGGGTTCGGAGCGCTCGGAGCCGAGCCACGTTGGATCCGGGGGTAGGTCGGAGCCGGCCGTGCTGGGCACGTCGGCTCCGACGGCTCCCTGGAGTTTGTCGGATCCGACCACTCGGAGCCGTGGGGCGAGCTTCGGATCCGAGGGATTCGGTGTGCTTTCGGCTCCGTCCCGGTTGGAGCACACTGGTCCTTCGGATCCGACGTTCTCGGTGCCGGGTCCGATCCCCGCTTCGGATCCAAGTGGGAGCCAGATCTCTCATCCCTCAGAGAGTGGCTCCCCCTCGGCTTTCGCTGCGGTGGAGAGGGCACTGTCGAGTGCTTCCAGGTCTCCGGTCCTGGCTTCGGCTCCCTCCCGCACTCCTTTTCATCTGGTCCTGGCTCCCCTCATCCGGCCCTTGGGGCAGCCTGCCTCAGCGCCTCTAGGAGTTCCAGTGGAACAGCATACAGCCCGTGAGGACTCCTCGGACAGCCCCCCTTGAGGAGATTCCTCACAAGGCAAAGTGCAAACGGAGGCACATAGACTCCCCTGAGAGTCTCTCCGAAGATACGGACTTGGATGAATGGGAAGGGTCCCCTAGATCACCCCCCGAGGATGTCTCCTTTGGAGACATCATGGAAATGCTCAAAATCAGGGGTGGGTGGTCTGGCCCTAAGGCTTCCTCTGATGAGTCCGTATTCCTTGAGGCGTTTGAGGCAGGACCATCTACTTCTTAGGTGTCCCCTCCACCCGACCCCCTGGTGGATCTCATATCCTCTAGGGCTTGGAAGGAACCGGACACCGTAGAGCCGATCCCCAAGCATCCGGACAAAATTTTGAGCCCCTCTGCAGAGAGATCACACTGGAGCAGAGATCCCCCTGTGGATGCCATGTTGGTGGCTGCAGCCACCAAGAGAGAGTTGGCTCAGGAGAGCCCCACGGTTCATCATCCGAGCAAGGAGTCTCGCACGATGGACCATCTTGGGAAGTGGGCCATCAGTTCAGCGACCTTCTCTATGAGGGCCTTGAACTACATGGCACACGTTATTCGTATGCAGCGGGATATAATTAAGGAATACGCTGCTTCCCCCCCAGGGTCCATGTCGGAGGGAGACAAGGATCTGTACTCCTCCCGAATGGCCACCCTCCGCTCTATCTCTAACACCTCTATGCGGCTGTTGTCTCATGCTACAGAGGGAGCCGCTAGAGCAGGCGGAGTCGGGCTTGTCATGAGGAGACAGGCCTGGCTCCGTCACTGTGACTTCTCAGAGCCCTTTAAGGCGTCATTCGCGAATGCTCCTTTTGATGGTTCTGCACTGTTTGGCAAAACCGTTCGCGACACTCTTGTCCAGAGTGAGAAAGACAGGAAGACCTTGTCTGCCGTCTGAGTCTGCTTCTCTGCACCCCAGAGGTCCTTTTCCAAGAACCAAAAGGGTCAGAAAAAGATGTTCCGAAAATCGCATCAATCCCAGTTTACTCAGGACAACCAGTCCTCTCGTGGCAGAGGAGGACAGGGAGGACGCCGCCCCAGAGGCAGAGGGGGTCCCAGGAATTTTGGGTCCAGAGAACCATTCTCTGAGAGGCCCACACAGAACCCCTGCGGGGTACCCGACTGCTCCACTCTGGAGGCAGTCGGGGGGGGGCGTTTTTCGAGGCACCTAGCAAAATGGGAGTCCATAACAACGGATCGCTGTGTGCTTTGTATTATATCCAGAGGCTACCAAATTCCCTTTATAGTAAACCCCCAAATCAAAAGCCTTCCCGACGTTCCACCCAGTCAGAGGGAGGCGGCTGCTGCAGAAATTCAGCAGCTGCTGCTGCAAAAAAGAGCCATCCAGCCCGTCCCCCCAGATCAAGTCAGATCAGGGTTTTACTCCAGGTTCTTTCTGGTGCCAAAAAAGACAGGGGACTTGAGGTCCATCCTCGACCTCTCTCTCCTAAACCTGGCGGTACCCAAAGAAATGTTCCGAATGGTCATGTTGCAATCCATCCTCCCCTTATTGCGGGAGGACGACTGGATGTGCTCCATAGACCTCAAGGATGCGTACTATCACATTCTAGTGGACAGGCGCTCCAGGAAGTTTCTCCGCTTCCGGCTGGGAGCCAGTCACTTTCAATTCAGGGTCCTCCCCTTCGGTCTCACCTCAGCCCCCAGGGTGTTCACCAAGGTCCTAGCGGTAATATCGGCCCACCTGAGACTCCAGGGAATTCAGGTCTTTCCATACCTGGACAACTGGCTCCTTACAGCCCCAACAAGGCATCTGCTTTGTTCAGGCAGGGATTATTTCCTCAGTCTGGCTCCACTATTAGGATTAACCATCAACATGACCAAATCCTCTCTCATCCCTACACAGGTGTTGGATTTTATAGGGGTGAAACTGGATTCCAGACCGATGCTTGCGTTCTTGACTCCAGATCGGATTTGGAACCTGATGTTGCACGTGCAGGCCATTCTTCAACTGCAAACTCCTTCGGCGGAATTGATCCTGAGGGCCCTAGGATCTATGGCGGCTGCAATTCCTCTGCTGCCATTGGCCCGGTTGAAAATGAGGGTTCTGCAGTGGACCCTCCAGGTACAATGGTCCCTGTCTAGCAACTCCCTGTCTCACCCCATTTCCTTAAGCAAGGTTTGCAGAAGATCGCTCCTGTGGTGGCTCCAGTCTCCCAACCTCCACACGGGGCGTCCCTTCTCACTACCTCAGCCAGTCAACACAGTGACCATGGACGCTTCTCGCCTGGGGTGGGGGGCATTTTTCAGGCAGGACAATCCAAGCACATGGAACGACATAGAGACCTCTGTGCATATCAACGTCCTAGAGATGAGGGTGGTGCTTTTGACGTTGCAGGCACTACACAACTCTCTTCCAGTAGGGACGATTGCAGTACAGACAGACAACATGTCGGTTGTCTGGTACATCAACAAACAGGGGGGAACCAGGTCTTACCCCCTTTGCCGCGAGGCCATGAGAGTGTGGGAATGGGCGATTTCCACCAACCACTTTCTCATAGCAACGCACATTCCGGGACGGTCCAACATTCTAGTGGACAGGCTCAGTCGTACTATCCTGATTCCTTACGAATGGTCTCTCAACCATTGAGTTGCAGAGCAAGTATTTGCCTGATGGGGGCAACTTTGTTGCGATCTTTTTGCCTCTCCATCCGGGGGAGTCCCCGAGAGACTCTCTAGTTCATGCTTGGCCTCCCGGTCTGCTTTATGCTTACCCTCCTCTTCCCCTGATGTTGAAATTATTACAGAAAGCCAGGCAGTTGGGGAGCAAGATGATCCTCATTACCCCATTCTGGCCTTGTCAGACGTGGTTCCCTTACCTGTGGTCTCACCTAGTGTATCCACCATGGATTCTGGATCCCATTCCGGATCTCATTTCTCACCCTCTCTGTCTTCCGACACCAAACCTGGTCAACCTCAAGCTGACGGCTTGGTTGCTCCAGTTCCACTCCTCATAAGAACTCCCGGGATCTCATCACTGGTCAAAGCCATTCTTGTAGCAGCTCACAAGCCTTCCACCAGGAAGGTTTATCGGAGTAAGTGGAAACGCTTCACCATTTGGGCAGAACACCATCGTTTAGACCCTTTTACAGCCCCGATATCGTCAGTTCTAGATTTTCTAACCTCTCTCTTTCACCAG
Organism: Protopterus annectens; assembly: GCF_019279795.1. Classification (NCBI taxonomy): domain Eukaryota; kingdom Metazoa; phylum Chordata; order Ceratodontiformes; family Protopteridae; genus Protopterus; species Protopterus annectens. Next base: position 1,447,874,699 of record NC_056733.1, read on the forward strand.
GGGGCTAGTTCTTCCACAGTCAAGGTACAACTGGCAGCAATCTCATACTATCACGTGGGGCAAGAGTCTGGCCCTCTTATCACTTCCAAACTGTGTAAGACCTTCATCAAGGGTACCTTCCTCCTTAGGCCTCCAGTTAAAGAGGTGGTACCTCCATGGGATTTATCCTTAGTCTTGCAGGCCTTGACTCGTCCCCCATTCGAACCGGCGGCCACAGTTGATCTCAAATTTCTCTCTTGGAAGGCAGCCTTTTTAGTGGCCATAACTTCAGCCAAAAGAGTGTCGGAATTGCAAGCTCTTTGTGTCAAACCACCATATCTGGTCTTTCACCCGGATAGGGTTTACCTCAGGATCAATCCGTCCTTTCTACCTAAGGTATCTTCAGAAGCGAACATCAATCAATCTATCAATCTTCCAGTGTTTTTCCCCAACTTTCATAACAAAGGAGAGTACAAGCTACATTCCTTAGACGTACACAGACAACTACGTTTTTATATCCATAGAACTGCTGATCATAGGCAATCCGATCAGTTGTTTATCTCCTTTGCCAAAAGTAATTTCGGAAAGTCAGTTTCTAAAGTTTCTCTCTCTCGATGGATCTAGAGTTGTATTCTTTAAGCATATCAGAGCTCGGGAAGGCCTGCACCTCAAGGAGTCCATGCTCATTCTACTAGGGCCGTTGCCACATCTGCGGCCTTTTAAGCTAGGGTTCCACTGGATGACATTTGTTCCGCAGCCACTTGGGCTTCATCTCACACCTTTATCAGCCACTATAAAATAGATGTTGTCTCCCGAGGTAGGGTGTCCTTTGGCTCTGTGGTGCTCCGGAATATCCTTCCATGAAGGCCACCCAAGATTTAGGTAGCTGGGGACTCTGTCCCAAAGGTTGCTGACAAATGAAGTTCCTACTTCAGATTAAGAAGTTATGTACTCACCATAACGTTCCATCTGAGTAGGTATCTTCATTTGTCTGCAACTATCCCCCCCTCCTTCCCCCTGACCAATATGATCGTTCTTGTGTTATTAGCATATGTTCCCATTGGGACACTTTTATCTGCTGTGCTATGGGGCAAACTTGATCTGAGGTCAGTTAGGGTAGGCAGGGGATTATGGGTAAGGGGAGGAGCTAGGAGCTCGGATCTATGCTATGATAAGAAGTTGCCGGCTCGGATCCGAGATCGGATCCTTATCCCAAAGGTTGCAGACAAATGAAGATACCTACTCAGATGGAACGTTATGGTGAGTACATAATTTCTTATTTTTCAAGTTTCAAACCTGAAGCCTTCTAAAGCTAAGTACCCCGTTGGGAATCCTTTTTTCTTGCTCTAACCAATGTCAGAAAAAGTTAACAATTGTCTTGCCTGTGGAAAGCAAATACCTTACAGAGATTTTCATTTTTTACTGTGTCACCTGTTTAGGCCCAGACCACGACGTCCCTCTTTGTCGGTTTTAACGCCCAAACCATTTGTCGTCGGGCTGTCTTTGTCGCTAAATTCTTTCGCTCTCATTCTCCATATTCCGAAATGGCTTTGATAAGCTGTCCGACTACCGATCTTCTGAAAAAAACGTAAAGATAGAGACAGACCGCATAGTTCCAAAACTGCCGACGACCCTTCTGTTAAGCTAGTCGCCAGTCTGCCGGTACTCAGCAAGGTGCGTTTGCAGCCCCTGATGCCCCCTCCTACAGATTCACAGGCCTCTGCTGAGAACCATTCGGAGTCCAGTATGCCTCGAGCTGCTTCTTCGAGTATGGAACCTGCGGATGTCTCTACCTTGGATGGGTCCTGAGCCGCTGTGCAGGCACCGGCTTCTGAGGGTGTTTTCCAACCTACCGATGTTCGAATTAAACTGGCGACTTTGTTTTTAACTAAAACTACCGAGTTTCTTAGGCCCGGAGTACCCACTACACCTAGTAAACTGACGACCAAAGCACATGCTCAAGCTCCCATGCCACAAAAACAAATGCTTAGAATGGCTGGAAGACCTTATTACCCTAATTAAGGGAAGCCAGCCTTCCCCTGCTAAGAGAAAAGAATGGAGTTTCATTTTGATTTTACAGACAAGGAGTCCGATGACTCTGACCCTTCTGATTATCAGGACATTCCATTATCTACCTATGAGGGTTCAGATGCAGAGGAATCCATTCCCTGTGCCCTCCCCTCCAGAGGATTTTTCTTTTGGTGAAACCTTGCATACTTTAAAAGAGCATTTCCACTGGGAATGCCAGGACTACCCTCAGTCCAGAAAGAGACTCAGAGAATTTTTAGAGTTGCCTCAGCACAGACCTCTAGCTATACCCCCTGTCCTGGATGTTGTAGATGTCTTCATGGAATCCAGTCTTACTCCAGACACTTTACCCCGGTCGGAAGAAAGCCTGACCGGTACTACAGAGTACGTGATTCTCACAAATTTCTCTTCAAGAATCCCACTCCGGAGCCAGAGACCATTTCCCAGGGACCTAAAGGTATTAAGGCTACTACAGCCAAAAACCCTACCTCTTCAGACAGGGATTCCAGAGCTTTAGACAGATGGGGTAAAAAGGTATATACCTCTGCAACTCTTGCCATCGGGGCATTGAATTGCCAGTTTCACATGTTGAAAGACCAGCAGCATATTATGGAAACTAATTAAACAAAAAATGGGATTATTTCCAGATTGGGCAGAAAATAAAGATAGTTAATGCATTCTGTAAACCAAGTTAGGATGCGTACTTTGCAGAGTGGCTTTGATGCCCTTGAAGCATCTTGCAGGGCTGCAGTCACTGAGTCTGTACTGAGAAGGCATGCTTGGCTGAAGGAACAAACCTTGCCAGATCATGTCAAATCAAAATTAGTAGATGCCCCTTTAAGGACTGTTTGTTTAGCACCAAAGCAGAAGAAGTACTTGAAAAGATGGAAGAAAAAGCTAAATCTGTGCAAACTGTTAAAGAATTCTTACATGTGCAGTCACCTGGATTCAGTAGGCATTGGCCTTCTAAAAACTGGTCCTTTCCAGCCCCTTCCAGGCCTTCAGTCCAAACCCAGGGGAAACGGGCCACCCAGATTACAGTTGCAGGGTACGCAGAGATCTAAACAATGGAGTGCTCCCACATCAAAAACAGCGAGTGGTAAGCCGCCTCCTTATGGAAAAAGTTCACAATGACTTTGCAACTATCCTTCCCAGACCTGTCCAATTACTTGTGCCTTTAGGAGGAAAACTTGCCCTTCATGCAAAAAACAGGATATCCATTACTCAGGACCGATGGGTCCTAAACATTGTATCCCAGGGGTACATGTTCTACCTCCATTCACTGCCAACCCCAAGCGGGTTTCCAGACCTTCCTCCAAACCAGTGGGCAGAGGCTCAAAATCAAGTACTTTCCCTGCTCAATATCAGAGCTATTCAACCTGTCCCAGTAGAACAAAGTGGGCAGGGTTTCTACTCCAGACTTTTCTTGGTGCCCAGAAAAGAGGGCTCTTGGCGCCCAGTCCTGGAGCTATCAATTCTCAACACCTTTCTAGTGGTCCTAAAATTCAAGATGCTTACCCTGCAACAGCTTCTCCCTATGCTAGCCAAGGATTCCTGGTTAGTCACTCTGGACTTAAAAGAAGGTTATCTGCCCATCCCCATAAGAGAGTCCTGCACAAAATATCTACGCTTCAGGGCAGGCTCTATGCACTATCAGTTCTCTGCACTTCCCTTTAGCTTATCTACTGCGCCCAGAGTATTCACAAAGTGCCTGGCTCCAGTCATTGCAAATTGCAGGCAGAGAAATATCCAAATATTCCCATACTCGGACGATTGCCTGATTCAGGCAGACAGTCATGAATTGCCACTTCAGCACCTGGCATTTGTAAAAAGTCTTCTCATTTCATTGGGGTACACAATCTATGAAAATAAATCACAACTGGTGCCCAGTCAAAAGATTGTAATCCTGGGAGGAAGCTTGGACACAACTTCCCAGATGGCATTTCTCACTCCAGAAAAACAAGTCAATCTGACCAATTACTTCAAACAAATGGCCACCAGGACCCAGCTATCTGCAAGGAAAATACTGCAAGCCGTAGGGTTCATGGCCTCATGTATTCTGTTAATTCCATATGCAAGACTGCATATGAGGAAACTTCAGTGGTACTTAAGTCTTTGGTGCCAACATTCTCATGACCTGGAAACAATCATTCCAATCATACCTTGTCTAAGGGCAGAGTTCCTTTGTTTGGCAGAAGCTTGGAACCACAACAAGGGACTGCCTTTCACTAAACCTCTCGCCGCCCAAACCCTGACAACAGACTCATCAGACTATGCATGTTGGGCTCACATAGCAGGCAAATGCATTCAGGGCAACTGGAGCCCAGGACAAATTCTCCTGCACATCTATCAAAAGGAGATGCCAGCTGTACAGAATGCTCTGACAGCCTTCAAATACCTAATCCATCCAGGACAGCTGCTGATAAAAACAGACAACACCACAGTTATGTGGTACATAAACAAGCAGGGGGGAACCCATTCTTACCCACTCTGCAGATTAGCCATTGTCCAGTGGAACACAGCCTTTGAAACCAAGTGGATCTACAAGCTCAATTCCTGCCAGGCAAACAAAACTCACTGGCAGACGACTTAAGCAGAAATCTCCTAGACCCACACGAGTGGAAATTGGAGTCCAACAATTTCAGTCTTCTAATCCAGAGGTGTGGGACACCGGAGGTGGACCTCTTTGCCTCCCCCGAGAATCACCAGTTGAGCAAATTCTGCACCAGGAACCCTCACAGCAGAGCATGGAAGGTGGATGCCTTATCCTTCCAATGGGAAATTTTCTCAATTTATGCCTTTCCCCCTCTGCCCCTTCTCTCAAAAGTACTACTCAAGATCAAACAGGACAGCCCAAGGGCAATTCTGATTGCACCAGACTGGCCACGCCAACACTGGTACTCACTCTTACACAGCCTGACAACAGTGCCACCTTGGCACCTTCATCAGACCCCTACCCTGCTGTCTCAGCAGGATGGATAGATTTTGCATCCACAGTTGTAAACCCTAAACCTTGCAGCCTGGCGTATCCCCTGAATACACCACCAACAACCCTCAGCAAACAAGTGCTGGACATCATTCTTGAAGCCAGAAGGCCTAGTACTAGGAAATCCTATGCTGAAAAGTGGAAAAGATGTTGTTCTTGGAATCACTCTAATCCTGGATTACCTAGCAGAGCTACTCCACAGAGGCCTATCCTTCTCCATTAAGATTCATGCCTCTGTCATCTCATCTCATTATAACACTGAGCCACCTCTATTTTGTCACCCTCTTATCAAACAGTTCCTGAGAGGAGCTAACAACTTAAGGCCCCCAAGGAGAGCACCCACCCCTGCCTGGGACCTTAACTTTGTACTAGAAAAGCTCACGCTACCCCCTTTTGAACCTGCTGCTTCAGCAGAGTTAAAATTCCTCTCTTGGAATACAGCCTTGCTTTTAGCCATAACTTCAGCAAGAAGAGTGTTTGAGTTACAGGCGCTAATGGCTGTGGAACCCTTCATTATTTTCCATGCTGACAGGGTTTCCCTCAGGACTAACCCGTCCTTTATGCCTAAGGTGGTGTCCAGTGTGGCTCTAAACCAATCCATACATTTGCCAACCTTCTTCCCTAATCCTCAAAATAAAGGGGAAAGGATCCTGCACTCCTTGGATGTGCACAGACAACTCAGGATGTTCTTTGTGTCTCACTGTTGCAGTCATCACACTTGGGTTATCTGCCTGCAGGTAGCCCTTAGTCGGCCCGAATACCAGAGTCTTGGGATTTCTGCATCTGATGCTCTCGCCATGACATCAGGTCGTCAGGGGTATAAAACATGCAGCTGACACCATTACATCAGCTTTTCTTGCCGCGCGGGAGCCCAAAGCAGAAGCAGTTCGCAAGTGCCAGTCAGCTGTTTTTTGCGTTTCAAACCTGAAGTCTTCTAAAGCTAAGTACCCTGTTGGGGATCCTTTTTCCTTGCTCTAACCAATGTCAGAAAAAGTTAACAATTGTTTTGCCTGTGGAAAGCAAATACCTCTCAGAGATTTTCATTCTTACTGCATCACCTGTTTAGGCCCAGACCACGACATCCCCTCGGTGTTGGTTTTCTGCCTTGTTCAACTCCTGAACTATTCGTCATCAGGCTATTTTTGTCTCTAATTTCTTTCGCTCTCATTCGCCATATTCCGAAATGGTGTCGGTAAGCCATCCGACTACCGACCTTCCAAAAAAACTAATGATAGAGAGAGACCGCATAGACCCAAAACTGCCAACAACGCTTCCGTTAAGCTAGTCGCCAGTCTGCCAGTACTCAGTGAGGCACTTTCGCAGCCCCCGTTACCCTTTTCTACAGATTTGCAGGCCTCTACTGAGACACATTCGGAGTCCGGTATGCTGTGAGATGCTTCTTTGACTGTGGAATCTGTGGATGTCTGTACCTTGAATGGGTCCGGAGCCGCTGTGCAGGCACCGGCTTATGAGGGTGTATTCAGACCTTCCGATGTCCTTATTAAACAGACTACTTTATAAATGACTAAATATACCGAATTTCTCAGGCCCAGCTTTCGCACTATGCCTAGGAAACAGACGCCCAAAGCACATTCTCAAGCTCCCATGCCACAGAAACAAATGCTTAGAATGACTTGAATACCTTATTACTTTAACTAGGGAAAGCCAGCCTTCCACCCCTCTAAAAGACAAAGAATTGATTTTCTTTCTGATTCTTCAGACCATGAGTCGGATGACTCTGACCCCTGGGATTACCAGGACACACCCTTATCTACCTATGAGGACTCTGATGCAGAGGAGTCAATTCCCTCAGCTTCCCCCCAAAGGACCTTTCTTTCAGTGGAACCTTGCATATATACCCTAAGAGATCATTTCTGCTGGGAATGCCAGGACTACCCACAGTCCAAAAAGAGACTCAATGAATTTTTAGACTTGCCTCAGCGCAGGCCTCTAGCTATTCCCCTAGTCCTGGATATTGTAGATGATGTCTTCATGGAATTCAGCCTTACCCCTGATACTACCACCTGCTCCTAGAAAGCCTGACAGATACTACAGAGTACCTGACTCTCACAAATTTCTCTTAAAAATCCCACTGCGGATCCAAAGACCATTTCCTAGGGACCTAAAGGTATTAAGGCTTCTACAGCCAAAAACCCTACCCCTTCGGACAGGGATTCTAGGGCTCTAGACAGATGGGGTAAGAAGGTATGTACCTCTGCAACTCTTGCTATCAGGGCTTTAAATTGCCAGTTTCACATGTTGAAGTACCAGCAGCATATTATTGATCTAATTAAACAAAAAATGCTGTTGATTCCTGATTGTGCAGAAAACAAGGACTTACAAGACTTAATGCATTCTGCAAACCAAGTTGGTAAACCTACTTTTCAGTGTGGTTTTGATGCCAAGGCAAAATTACTTGATGCTCCATTAAACAAAGAATGTTTGTTTGGCTCTAAAGCAGAAGTTGTTCTTAAAAAGATGGAAGAAAAAGCTAAATCTATGCAAACTGTTAAAGATTTCTTACAGGTACAGCCACCTAGATTCAGTAGGCATTGGCCTACAAAAATTGGTCCTTTCCAGTCCCTTCCAGACCTTCTCAGCCCAAACCCAGGGGCAACAGACCATAAAGACTACAGTCTCAGGGTATGCACAGATCTAAACAATGGAGTGCTCCCTCCTCAAAAACTGGGAGTGGTAAGCCACCCCCTCTACGGAAAATGTTCACAGTGACTTGTCCTTAACCCTTCCCAGCCATGCCCAAGTACTTGCACCCCTAGGAGGAAAACTCGCCCTTCATGCAAAAATCTGGGAGTATATTACCCGGGACCGATGGGTCTTAAACATTGTACCCAGAGATACAGATTCTATTTCCACTCTCTGCCAACCCCAAGCGGATTGCCAGACCTTCCTCCAAACCAGTGGACAGAAGCCCAAAAGCAAGTACTTTCTCTTCTCAGTATCAGGGCTATTCAACCTGACCAACAGAGCAAAATGGACAGGGCTTCTACTCCAGGCTGTTGCCGGTGCCCAGGAAAGAGAACTCTTGGCGGCCTGTTCTGAATCTGTCAACCCTAAACACCTTCCTGGTGGTACCAAAATTCAAAATGCTTACACTCCAGCAGCTCCTTCCTATGCTAGCCAAGGACTCCTGGCTAGCCACCCTAGATGTAAAAGATGCTTATCTGCACATCCCCATAAGGGAATCTTGCAGGAAATATCTACGTTTCAGGGCAGGCTCTATGCACTTTCAGTTCTCTGCACTTCCCTTTGGCTTGTGTACTGTGCCCAGGGTATTCACAAAGTGCCTGGCTCCAGCCATTGTTTACTGCAGGCAGAGAAATATTCAAATTTACCCATACTTGGATGATTGCCTGATTCAGGTGGACAGTCAGGAATTGTTACTTCAGCACCTGACATTTGTAAAGCGACTCCTAACTTCTGTGGGTTATACCATCAACGAAAATAAATCACATCTGGTACCCAGCCAAAAGATTGTATTCCTGGGAGCAAGCTTGAACACAACTTCCCAGATGGCATTCCTCACTCCAGAAAAGCAGGTTTATTTGACAACTTATTTCAAACAACTGGCCACCCAAACCCAGCTATCTGCAAGAAAAATACTGCAAGCCTTAGGGTTCATGGCCTCATGTATTCTACTGATTCCATGTGCAAGACGGCATATGAGGAAACTCCAGTGGTACTTAAAATGTCTCTCGTGTCAACATTCCTAGGACCTGGAAGCAGTGATTCCTATCATTCCTTGCCTAAAGACATAGCTCCTTTGGTGGGCAGAGGCTTGCAACCACAACAAGGGACTCCCTTTCTCACAACCCTCCGCTGTCCAAACTCTGACAACAGACACATCAGACTATGCATGGGGGGCTCACATGGCAGGCAAATGCATTCAAGGCAAATGGAGCCCAGGACAAATTCACCTGCATATCAATCAAAAAGAAATGTTAGCTGTACAGAATGCACTGACAGCCTTCAAATACCTTATCCTGCCAGGACAACTCCGGATAAAGACGGACAACACCACAGTTATGTGGTACATAAGCAGGGAGGAACTCACTCCTACCCACTCTGCAGGTTAACCATCACTCTGTGGAACACAGCCTTAAGCAACCAAATGCACCTGCAAGCTCAATTCCTGCCAGACAAGCAAAATTCACTGGCAGACAACTTAAGCAGAAATCTAATGGACCCACACGAGTGGAAACTGGAACCAAACTCATTAAACTTCTAATACACAGGTGGGAGACACCAGAGGTGGGACCCCTTTACGTCCCCCCAAAACCATCAACTAAACAAATTTTGCCCCAGAATTCCCCACAGCCAGGCTTGGAAAGTGGATGCCCTATCCTTCACATGGGAAAACCTCTCAATCTATGCCTTTTCCTCTCTGTCCCTCCTTCCAAAGGTACTCCTCAAGATCAAACAGGACAGGCCAAGGACAATCTTTATTACACCAGACTGGCCACACCAGCACTGGTACCCACTCCTATGCAGTCTGACAGCAGTGCCATCCTGGCACCTGCAGCAGTCCCCCCCCCCCTCTGCTGTCCAGCAGGAGGGACAGATTTTGTATCCTCAGCTGCAAACCCTGAACCTGGCAGCCTGGCTTATTCCCTGAATGCATCACCAGCAACCCTCCACAAACAGGTGCTGGATGTTATCCTTGAGGCCAGGAGGCCCAGTATTAGGAAATCATATTCAGAAAAGTGGAATAGATACTATTCTTGGAGCCAGTTTCAAGGGAAGGACACTGCCGTGCCCTCCTTGCCTCAAATCCTAGATTACCTAGCAGAGCTCCTCCTCAAAGTGCTCTCCCTCTCATCAATTAAGATTCATGCCTCTGGTGTCTCAGCTCATTACAATGCTAAGCCACCCCTCTTCTCTCACCCTCTGATCAAATAGTTCCTGAGAAGAGCTAACAATTTAAGACTCCCCAGGAGAGCTCCCACTCCTGCCTGGGACCTAAACTTTGTACTAGATAAGTTCATGCTTCCCCCTTTTGAGCCTGCTGCTACAGCAGAGCTAAAAGTCTTCTCTTGGAAAACAGCCTTAAAGCTAGCCATCACTTCAGCAAGAGGAGTGTCTGAATTGCAGGCCCTTATGGCTGTGGAACCCTTCATTATCTTCTATGCAGACAGGGTTTCCCTCAGGACTAACCCATCATGTAAGAGTGTTCAATCTCGCCGTTTGTTCTTACACAAGGGTTCAGAGCCGATCCTCGGCTCAGAGTCGGCCGAATTGCAAAGCTCTGAATCTCAGAGAAGCTCGAGACCAGCCCATATCCCACAATCCTCCCTGCCATTACTCAGATCTAGTTTGCCGCTGCAACAGATCGGATCAAGGAGAGCTCGGACCACATAGAAACTTGAGTTGTTGTTAATATTTCAGATAAGAATTCTAATTTTTTTCTTTCTGATACTTCCTTATAGTTAGTAGTTATTGTAGAAGTGCTGTATATATATATATATATATATATATATATATATATACACACACACATTTTTCTTCTTTTTTTTTGAGAGTGTTTTCTGTATATAGGATAAGCCTAGCCCAGAGTTTTGTGGCTTTCGCCACCCCTTTAGTTTGGAGGATACTGTGCCCATTATTTTGCTGTGCCTCTGTCAAGCAGTGACACTGAGATAATCCCTGGGGTATATCTGCGATCTCCCATCCATTGGTCAAGATTTCTCTTGAACAAAGCCAGCGAGGTGCTCTGCCTCACATGTACCGGGATTTTGTTCCACAGCATAGGGAGTCTCTGGGTGATGAATCTGTCCCTCCAGCACGTCCTATTAATAACCGTGTCAAGGTTTAAGTCTCCGCCTTGTAGTTCTGAGGGATCTAGATTTTTGAGGTGAAGCATGTTCATCAATTCTGGGTTGGACATGGCCTTGTATGTCAGGCACAGGTCACCTCTGAGCAGGCAGTGGCGACTGAATAGAGCTGGAGTTCCTTCAGTCGGGCAGCATAGGACATATTTTTGAGACCCTTTATCCTTTTGGTGAGGAACTTTTGGGGCCTTTCCAGTTGCTGCAGGTGTCGTGTCAGATACATTCCGAATGGGGCATTGTACTCGATCATTGGTCTGATGAGTGATGAGTACAGGGGGACGATGACCTCCCTTGATCTAGATGTGAATCCCTTCATGATCAGGTGGGCAATGTAGAAGGTCTTCCTAACTACTTTGGCAACGTGAGTGTCAAACGAAAGGTTACTGTCAACCTGGGTTCCCAGATCCCTGATGACCTCTTCTGTGCTTAGTGGGTTGCCGCCTATATGGTAGCTAGGGGTAACCTTGTTTTTCCCGAAGGGTATTACTATGCATTTTTTGGCGTTTAACTTTAGGCCATGGCTCTGGCACCAGTTATCTGTTTCTATAAGACCCTTCTGAAGGATATCTGTCAGATGTTCTCAACTGTGGTGCCTAGTTTGCAGTCATCTGCAAATTTTGTCAGCCATAATCCTCCTGTGTTTGCTTGTACTTCTGAAAAGTAGATGCCGGACAGGAGTGGGCCCAGGACTGAGCCCTGTGGGACACCACTTGTGACAGGCTTTGAGTCTGACATGGCGCCAGCAACTCTGACCCTGTGGGTTCTGTCACTTAGCCAGTTTGCAACCCATCTTGTGACGTATGGGTTTACATTTAAGCTGATGAGTTTTTCAATGATACCTGAGTGGGGTATTGTGTCGAAAGCCTTTGCCAGGTCAAGGCAGGCTGTGTGGACTGCCTTTCCCTCATCAATGGCCTTGGTGACTGTTTTGAAAAAGTCAACCAAGTTTAAAAGGCATGACCTGCCTTTGACAAAGCCAAACTGGGTCGGATCCAAAGTCTGCAAGTCCCCTATGTCTTTATTTATGAGTTCCATTATGATCCCCTCCATAGCTTTGCAGATCAGGGTTGTCAAGCTGATGGGACGGTAATTTCCAGGGTCGGTGGAGGCACCGCCTTTGTGAAGTGGGACCACAGTTGCCGTACGCCACTCCTTGGGCATGTATCCTGAGGTGAGGCTAAGATTAAACAGCTGCCCTAACTGCGGGTTTAATTCCTCATTGAGTTCGTGGAGCACACAACCGGGGACACCATCTGGTCCCATGGATGCTGTGTTTTTTGCCTTGGAGAGAGCAGTTCTCACCTGAGCATTAGAGATGTTTGGGGGGCTACAATACTTTGGTATAGATATCTCACCTTTTGGGGGAGAGGGGGGGAGAAGTTTGCACTGAACCTGTCAGCCAGTATGTTGGCAATGTCTGTAGGTTCAGTAATTTTTACATAATTTTGAACTAATTCTGAGCATATCTGGGAGTTTCCTCCCAGGTTTCTAACATAGCTAAAGAAGGCCTTATGATTGTCTTTTGAGTCCTTAGCGACATTTCTCTCAAAATTTGCCTTGGATGATTTTATGAGAGATCTTAGTTTTTTACTTATAATGATCAAAGGTGTCTTCCCTTTTAAGGATTTTGCTCTATCTTGTAGTAGCTTCCTCCTTTTGTTGTATAGCTTGTTTATGGCTGGGGTCCACCAGACTGGACGCTTGCCTTTGGTACAAAGAGTCTTTGTTTTGTTTGGGATTGCCTGATCCATGCAGTCCTGTAGGTGCTGGTAGAAGGCATTTGTAAGTGATTCAGCGGCTTGAGTAATGGTTTCCATGAGCTCGGGGCCTTAAAAGAGACCACACCAGTCTTTAGAAGTGTGAAGTCGGCTTTTGAGAAGTTCTTCACTGTGGTCTTTTTTATCTCGGGTGGGGGCAGGATGTGGACTTCCAGTGAGATTAGTTTATGGTCTGATCTCACCAGTGAGGGGTATACTTCCGGTGTTGAACATTGTGACCCCATGTTCGTGATGATGAGATCTAGTATGTTTTCTCCTCTTGTGGGGATGGTGACTAGTTGTTCCATGGCATTTGAGTTTATGAACTCTAGGAACCTTTGGGCTAGAGTGGTGGGGCTTGAGTAGTGATCCCAGTCTATATTCGGGTAGTTGAAGTCACCTATTATGATGGTGTTTGGAGATAGCTTTCGCCTTGAGTGTTTTCAGGAAAGCTATGTGAGGTTCCTGAGATTGAGAGGGTGGCCTGTAACATGCTACAAATTGCAGAGCAGTCTTGCCTATGGTTAATTGCACCTGGATGGTCTCCGATGCATCGTGCATTGCCACCAACCTTGAGGTGTGGGTGTCCTTGATGAATATAGACACCCCCTTCCTTTCTTGGTGTTGTCCGGATTTTGGGGCCGGAACGCATGATATGAGGTAAAACCTGTTAGTGCCGGGGTGCTCTCGGGAGCCTTGAACCAGGTTTCAGTCACAGCACAGACATCGATGTTCTCCATACTGAGAAGGGCCTCGAGTGCGTGCATCTTGAGGTTGAGACTTCTGGCATTGAGCAGCATTACCCTTAGTTTTTTTTCCTTTTTTATGTTCTAGGGTGGTAGGTTTAGAATTTGAGCCTTGCCTAAAAAAGGCACTATATAACCTGTTTCATATACATATATTACTATAGGATTAGTAATTTTTTTTCTATTATCATAGTTATTGTCAATATTACTGTACTATGTCAAAAAAGCCAAATCTGGCTTTAAAAGATGTCAGTGTGGGCAGAAAATGTCCATTACTGACCATCGTGCTTCCTGTGTCTACTGTCTTGGCCCTCTCCATCTCCAAGAGGATTGCTCTATTTGCCATTCCTTTAGCGGGAGGGTCATGACAGATAGACGCAGGAAGCTTATTGACAGAGGATTGTTGAAGCCGGCCTTTCAAGAGGCTTTGGACAAGTCAGATCAGGCTTCTAAATCCTTGAAGGGATCGAAGATGTCGGAGCCCATGTCATCGGCTCCGACTTCATCTTCTCGGGTTCGTACGCCGGTTCCACAGATCTCGGGGCCAAGCGTCGAACATTTATCTTTTCCTGAGCCCCAGATCTTGGAACCGGTGTCGGAACTGCCACCACCGTCCATTCTTCGGTTGGTGCCATCTTCGGCTCCTTCGACCCGTTCTTCCAGACCCTTGTCTGACACAGATGTTGATCGTGTCGTGCAGAAACTCATGGAGAACACGGCCCTTTCCAAGTTAATTGCAGTTTCCTCCCAGTTGGTGTCGAAACTAGAAGGCCTCCCCATATCTCCAACGGGTCCTCCTTCGAGACCCATCCAGATCTCGGAGCCGGGAGAAGATGACCTGATGATAGTGGAGCCCTCGGTGCCAAAACCGTCCATTGCACGATCGACACCTTTGACTTCGACTCCTTCAGAACCGTTAGGGGAGTTGCAGAGCTGACGGTCTTTGCTCGGTTCCGGGACCGAGAGTAGTACCGACATGTCGGTGCCGACTCTCCCTCTCAGGGCCTCAGCACAGACTGGTTCGGCTCCATCCTCGGGGTCGGAGCCCACAGCACCTGGTTCTGGGATGCTTCTGTGTTCTTCGGAACCGGGGGAGCCCACAGCCAGGGGTTCGGGGGCCTTTGACCTTATGAGGAAGGTATTGTCTGCACAGACGACCACATCATCAGGGGAATCTTCTCCTTCCCCAAAAGGGCCACTTTCTGTTTCTGCTCCCACGATCCATCCCAAGTGTCGAGCCCAATTGCCTCAGCGACCCCCAGAGGGTTCCCCCTGTTCCTTGGAGGCCTCACCAGAAGCCCCCTCTGATGAGGTCCCAAGGAAACGGTTGTGCAAGAGGAGGCACATAGATTCCCCACAGGAATCTCTAACGTCTGACACCGACTTGGATGAGGCAGAGGGGTCCCCCAAATCACCCTCGGAGTATGTGTCATTTGCAGACATCCTGGAGATCTTGAAACAGAGGGGTGATTGGCTGTCCCTAGCCCCCTCTGAGGATGAGTTGGTGCTGCTGAAGGCTTTTGGGGCTCAACCTTCTACTTCCTGGGTGACCCCGCCCTTCGATGAATTAATGGATTTGATTGCTCGAAGGGCATGGGAGACACCTGACACAGTGGAACCAGTACCTAGGAAACCAAACAAGTTCATCACTGCCCCCCAAGATAAATCTTATCTCACCAAGGGAGTCCCTGTTGACGCTATGGTGGTGGCGGCAGCCACGAAAAAGGAGATGTCTGAGTCTTCCTCATCTGTTCATCCTCCTAATAAGGATTCTAGGACTATGGACAGATATGGGAAGCGCATTTTTAGTTAAGCGACTTTTTCCATGCGTTCGCTAAACTACCTGACCCATTTCACACGTTTGCAGAGGGATCTCATGAAGGAGCTGACAGATACCCTCCAGGGTAACACAGATGCTGCTGTTTCAGAAAAGGTAACAGCACAACTTAACACCCTCACCTGCATAGTAAACTCATCCATGAGGCTCATCTCGTATGCAGCCGAGGGATCGAGTAGAGCTGCAGCTTCAGCGATTGCTCTTCGAAGACAATCATGGATGTGGCTATGCTCCTTTGCGGAAGCCTTCAAGTCTTCCTTTGCCAATGCCCCTTTTGATGGTGCCACACTTTTTAGGCCCAAGGTTAAGGAGACCTCTCACTCGGTGCGAGCAAGAAGGAAAGACCCTGTCTGCTGTCGGGGTCCGTTTTTCCGCTCCTACTAGACCATACCCCAAAGGGCAACGAGGCGGAAAAATGTGGTTCCGTAAGAATCAGGGATCTTTCCAGACCACACAGAGTGATACCCCCTCCAGAGGCAGAGGAGGGGATAGAAATGGAAGACACCGCCCCGGCGGCAGAGGGGGTCCGCATAACCAAGGCGACAGGGATTCCGTCCCTGGGAAGCCTTTCCAGCACTCCTGAATGGAGGCCCAGCTGTCCTGCTCTGGAGGCAGTCGGGGTCGCTTAGCTTTATACCCACTGGCCTGGCTAAACATTACTTCAGATTCTTGGGTAAAAAGCATTATAACCAGAGGATACAAAATCCCCTTCATTTCAACACCACCTCTACAAAGAAAATTTCCAGACGTGCCACCCTGTCTGCGAAAGCTAGCAGCTGTAGAAATTTCAAAGCTGCTCGAAAACAGTCATCCAACCAGTCCTGGCGGACCAAAGAGAATTCTGAACTTAACCAAGGTTCTTTTTAGTTCCAAAAAAGACAGCGGACTGGAGACCGATCGTAGATCTCAGCCATCTCAACAACTTCGTGAAGAAGGAAAAGTTCCGGATGGTCACGCTTCAATCGATCCTTCCATTCTTACAGAAGGACGATTGGATGTGCTCTATAGAGCTCAAAGACGCATACTACCACATCAAAATGGCCAGACCATCCAGAGATCACCTGCGCTTCTGGCTGGGGGCCAGTCACTTTCAGTTTCGAGCTCTGCCCTTTGGACTCACCTCAGCCCCCAGGGTATTCACCAAATGCATGGCAGTAGTTGCGGCTCACTTGAGACGACAAGGATTCCAGGCGTTTCCCTATCTGGACGACTGGCTCCTCACCGCCACCACCGAGCGTCGACTATTGCAAGCCAGAGACTATACAATCGGCCTTTGTTCCCACTTAGGGATATCCATAAACTTCGAAAAGTCTTGCTCATCGCCCTCACTTCATTGGAGCAGATCTAAATACACGATCAACACTACTGAAACTCCCCCCAGTAAGAGCTTCAACGCTCAAACAGCAGGTCCTACTTCTTCTAGTCAGCAAGAAAGCCCCAGCCAAACTGGTGTTAAAAGTGTTGGGACTGATGGCAGCCGCACTAATTGCAGTCCCTATGGGAAGGTTACACATGAGGATTCTTCAATGGCTGCTCTTTGCGCAGTGGTCGTTCCAACACCTACTCCTAGTGCACGAGATCAGGATAACAGAATCTTGCAGACGGGACCTCTCATGGTGGGTGCGCGATCAAAACCTCACTGTGGGTCGTCCGTTTGTTCTACCCATTCCAACAGCCACAATAACCACTGACGCTTCCCTGATAGGGTGGGGGGGGGCCTTTTTCAGGGAAGAACAGTCCAAGGAGAATGGTCCAGCACAGAGTACACTCTACATATAAATGTTCTGGAGTTGAGGGCGGTGTTCCTGGTGTTGCAACACTTCCAAGCCCTCTTACCTCTAGGAACAGTAGCAGTTCAGACAGACAATATGTCTGTAGTTTGGTACATAAACAAGCAAGGGGGAACCAGGTCTTACCCGTTATGCAGAGAGGCCATGAGAATTTGGCAATGGGCAGAGTCCACGGTCACTTTCTGATAGCAACGCACATCCCGGGGTCATCCAACGTCAGCAGAGCCATCCTGTTACCTCACGAGTGGTCCCTCAATTCACAGACGGCGGAAAAGATCTTCCGCAAATAGGGCCAGCCTTGCTGCGATCTGTTTGCTTCCCCATTGAATGCAAAATGCAGAAGCTACTTTGCCCTTCTACCCCCTCTGGGGGATGACCCCAGGGACGCACTGATACACGATTGGCCCCCGGGTCTCCTATATGCATTCCCACCGACTCCATTGATTCCCAGATTTCTACAGAAAGCCAGGAGCCTGGAAAGGACTATAATACTCATAGCCCCATTCTGGCCTCGTCAAATATGGTTTCCTTTTCTTCTAACTCATCAAATAGAGGAACCGTGGATTCTGGACCCAGTGCCAGATCTGCTGACACATTCGTCGGGAGTTCCTCACCCGTCTCTACAGTCCCTCAAACTAGCAGCTTGGCTGCTCCGCTTCCCTGCCTTGCCAGGTCTCATCTACTCCTTCCGGCAGTTCAACACATCCTAGTTGCTTCTCATAAAGCTTCTACTACTAAGCTCTATACGAGTAAGTGGAAACGCTTTGTATATTGGGCATCTAGTCAAAACTTAGATACCTTGGTAGCTCCTCTACATAAAATTTTAGATTTCTTATCTATCCTTTTTCATGAAGGAGCTTCTACTTCCACTCTAAGAGTGCAGTTGGCGGCCATATCAAACTTCCTATTGGTGAGGGAGGTTCTCCCATTATGTTTCACAGACTTTGTAAAGCCTTTTTGAAAGGAACCTTCCATCTTAGACCACATGTCAGAAAACCTTTCTTTCCATGGAGCCTGAATTTGCTGCTGTCGCAACTCATGTGGCCACCTTTTGAACCTGCTTTGTCATGCCTCCTAAAGTTCTTGTCGTGGAAGACGCTGTTTCTCGTCGCCTTGACCTCAGCTCATAGAGTCTCAGAGCTGCAGGCATTATCTGTCAGACCACCTTACCTGATATTCCATCCAGACAAGGGTCTCTTTGTGTACAAATCCATCTTTCCTTCCAAAAGTATGTTCAGTTACGAATATTAACCAGTCTATAGAACTCCCTACCTTTTTCAAAAACCATACTAACAAACTGGAGTATATGTTGCACAAGTTGGATGTTCACAGGCAGTTGAGATTTTATTTAGACAGGACCAAAGCTTTCAGAAAAACGGATCAACTCTTCGTCGCTTTTGCAGACTATAAAAAGGGCATGGCAATTACTAAACGTACACTATCTAAATGGCTTGCTGACTGTATAACATTTGTATACTCTAAATCAAACAAATCCTTACCAACCAAACCTAAGGCCCATTCTACCAGATCCGTTTCCACTTCCTTAGCTCATGCGGCTTGCTTGCCTTTGGACACTATTTGTGCCGCAGCCACGTGGTCTAAACCGCATACTTTCATCACTCATTATAGAGTGGACAAGGTCTCCAAGGATAGGACATCATTTGGTTCCACTGTGCTTAGGAACGTTCTTCCATGAGTCACTCGGGGTCACGGAGCTAGGGACGCTACCCGTGTGTAAGAACAAACGGCGAGATTGAACACTCTTACATAAAGAAGTTATGTCCTTACCATAACTTTCCATGTAGAGTGTTCATCTCACCTTTGTTCTTACATTCCCTCCCTTTCCCCCCCCATGCGTTTGGAAGAACTGGTAGGATTAGAGTCTGATCGACGTGTCTTGACCCTTTGCGGGGTATATGGTCCCATGTGTCATGGGATATATGCTTAGACCATTAGTTATTGCTATGGTGAGAGAGTGTCTCTGAATGGCTGAAGAGAGTGTATGCTTCTAGCACCGCAGGTGTTGGATCCTTTGGTCTGGTTTGTTTGCAAACTAGATCTGAGTAATGGCAGGGAGGATTGTGGGATATGGGCTGGACTCGAGCTTCTCTGAGATTCAGAGCTTTGCAATTCGGCCGACTCGGAGCCGAGGATAAGAACAAAGGCGAGATGAACACTCTACGTGGAACGTTATGGTAAGGACATAACTTCTTTTTTTATGCCAAAGGTGGTATCCACTGTGACTTTAAACCAATCCATCCATTTGCCAACCTTTTCCTAATCCTCAGAATAAAGTGGAAAGGATTCTGCACTCCTTGGACGTGCACAGATAGCTCAGGTTCTACCTTGACAGGACTAAGCCTTTTAGAAAATCTGACCATCTGCTGGTCAGCTTTGCTACAGGGGCAGAGGGCAAGGCCATTTTGAAATTAACCATTTCTAAATGGATAGCACACTGCATCGATTTCTGCTACAAACACAGTGGAAAACCTATCCCACAGGAGATCAGGCCTCATTCCACTAGGGCTACCTCAACCTCTACAGCTTTTCTCAGGGGAGTCCCTACCAGGGACAATCCTGGAAGCTGCATCCTGGAGTTCTGTACACACCTTCACCAAGCATTACCACTTGCCTATCTTTTTTCAATTCCAGAGCTGGATTTGCTACATCAGTCTTACAAGGCCTGTTGGCCAGGCCTACTACTTCTTGACTACCTCTTCCCTTCCTCTGCTTTGGGAATCAACCTAAGTGTGATGACTCCAACAGTGAAACACGAAGAACATAGTACAGTTGTGTACACTTACCATACATGTAGATGTTTGAGTTTATTCACTGTTGCAGTCCTGGTTACCCTACCTCCATTCCCCTGTCTTTCTATACTTTCTACCTATCCTCTTTTTTGGCCATATCTTATGGAAATTATATTTACATTTTACTGGAGGTGTTCCTCACCATTTGATTGCTTCCTATTTTGGGGGCTCCTGACACCTGGTGCAAGAAAAACTGATGTAATGGCGTCAGCTGCATGTTTTATACCCCTGATGACCTGATGTCATGGAAGAGGGGACAGCATCCGACTCAGAAATCCCAAGACTCTGGTATTCGGGCCGACTGAGGGCTACCTGCAGGCAGATAACCCAAGTGTGATGACTGCAACATTGAATACACTTAAACATCTACATTTATGGTAAGTGTACACAACTGTACTTTCTACCTTGACAGGACTAAACCTTTCAGAAAATCTGACCAGCCGCTAGTCAGGTTTGCTGCAGGGGCAGAGGGCAAGGCCATTTCAAAACAAACCATTTCCAAATGAATAGCACACTGCATCCATTTCTGCTACAAGCACCATGGAAAACCTACCCCACAGGGGATCAGACCACATTCCACTAGGGCCACATCCACCTCTACAGCTTTTTCAGGGGAGTCCCTACCAGGGACATTCTGGAAGCTGCAACCTGGAGTTCTGTACACACCTTCACCAAGCATTACCACTTACCTAATTTTTCTAAATCTAGAGCTGGATTTGCTACAGCAGTCTTACAAGGCCTGCTAGCCAGCCCTAACACTTCTTGACTGCCTCCACCCTTCCTTAGCTTTGGGAATCAACTGAAGTTTGATGACTGCAACAGTGAAACACGAAGAACATAGTGCAGTTGTATACACTTAACATAAATGTAGATGTTCAAGTGTATTCACTGTTGCAGTCCTGGTTTCCTTCTCTCCAGCCCCCTGCTTTTCTCTATCCTTTCTACCTCTCCCCTGTTTGGCCATTTTTAATGGCAGTGGTCTTTACCTTTTACTGGTGGTGTTCCCCACCATATACTAGCTTCCTATTTGGGGGGCAAGATAATCTGATGGAATTGCATTGGCTGCCTGTTTTATACCCCTGATGACCTGACGTCATGGAAAAAGCGACAGCATCCGATGCAGAAATCCCAAGACTTTGGTATTCGGGCCAACTGAGGGCTACCTGCAGGCAGATAACCCAAGTGTGATGACTGCAACAGTGAATACACTCGAACATCTACATTCATGGTAAGTGTACACAGCTGTACTTTTCCATTCCCTCAGGTCAAACAGTGTGGCAGACACTGAGCAGGTCTTTAACTCAATCCCACAAATGGATGCTTCACAGGGATGTGTTTCTGGACATTGTCCACCAGTGGGGTACTCCTCTAATAGATCTGTTTGCCTTCCCCCCCGAACAGACCACTTCCTGTTTTTTGTGCCATAGTCCCAGGTCCTCTGATTTGAAAGGTGGACGCCCTGTCTTTTTCTTGGAAGGGGTTGTTTCTTTATGCTTTCCCTCCTCCTCCCCTCATTCCAAAAGTCCTAGTCAAAAGTCAACAAGATGCTCCCAGATTCTTGTTGGTGACTCCCTTTTGGCTGAGACAGCATCTATTCCCCTTTGCACTTAGCCAAGGGCAATCATCACAAGTTACCTAACTGGGTGGACCTACATACACAAGACAAGGGATTTGTCATCCATCCCTGCCTGTCAACTCTTCAGCTGACATGGGTGATTAGGATTTTGATTCCACATAGACACCTTTTTTTCGGAGGATGTGCTTATGGTCCTACAGGAGGCCAGGAAACCCAATACTAGGAAATCCTGCTTTTCCCAATGGAAGAGGTTTTCTGTGGATGTTCCTTTGGTTCATAGGTTCATAGATTAATACTAGGCTAACCCGAAATTAATGGACATGCTGCACCTCAGAAAATCCAAATCCCATCGAGCTACGCACTCGAGAGACTTGAACCTCAGCACTGAAATAAATAGGACATGCTGGAGGGACAGATTCATAACCCAGAGGCTCCCTTCACTCAGGAATAAAATCCCAGTCCAGGTTAGGCAGAGTCCCTCATTGACTCTCTTCAAGAGGAATCTTGATGAGTGGATGGGAGATCGTAGGTTTACCCCGGGTATAACTTCTGTGTCACTGTTAGCCAGAGGCACAGTATACTAACCTCGAAAAAGGGCATAGCAAAATTAATTTAAAATGGGTGGCGAAAGCCAAACACACTCTGGCTAGGCTTACAAATGCCCTAGGGCAAATAGCCTAATATGAACCTCTGAACTGTCCTTGTGGGTCATTTTAAGCCTAGCCAATTACCCCCTGTGAGAACCAAACCTGTACCTTGTGCCTATAAGGTAAACACCTTAACCGTTTTGTCAACTTTCCTTCTCTTATCTGTGTGAACTGCTCAATGCTGGGTTGGCATATTCTTCTGTTAAGGCCCACTTGTCGGCTATTTCTGCTTGTCTGCATTTATATTCTCCTTCAGCTTCTAGATTTGAAGCTAAACAATTCCTAAAAGGCATCCTTCATATTAGGCCTCCCAGGAAACGTATTCTCATCCCTGGGATCTTAATTTTGTTTTGTAAAAATTGACCCTGGCTTTGAGCCTGAAGCTTCAGCTTCCTTGCAACTTTCCTCTTAGAAGACTGTACTTTTGTTAGCCCTTACGTCTGCCATACGGGTGTCTGAGTTTCAAGCCCTTATGGCTTGGTTTCCTTTTTCGATGTTTCACAAGGACAGGGTGTCCTTTTCTACTTATCCTTTTTTTATGACCAAGGTGGTGAATGAGTTGTTCCTTAATCAATCTGTTCATTTGCCCACTTTTTCCCCTTCTCCACCGTCTGCCAATGAGAAGGTGCTGCACACGTTGGATATGCATAGACAACTCCAATTTTATTTGGATGAGACTAAGACTATTGGGAAATCTGATCAGCTCTTTGTTTCCTTTCATCATAGGTCCTTAGGATTAACTGTAGCCAAGCAAAATATTTCTTCTTTGATCTCAAAAGCTATATCTTTTTGTTATTCTTTTTATAGTAAGAGCCTTCCTTATTCTGTTAAGACCTATTCTGCTAGGCTGTGGCTTCTTCTGGTATTTTTTTTCATGGGTTTGGATACTAACTTTGTTCGTGAGGCAGCCACCTGGACTTCTGTGTATAAGCGTACATTTACCAGGTACTATAAGTTGGATGGAATCTCCAGAGGAAGAGCTGGTTTTGCTAGGGCCATCCTTCATGGCTTTCTAGAGAGCTCTGCTGGTCCTTCCTCCTCTCAAGTTTCTTCCTGAGCTTTGTCAGTCTCCCTGATGTTATAAATACTGCAACAATGAAATGGAGGGACATAGTACAATTGTGTAAAAGTCTTGCCATAATGGTAGATGTCCTCCTCTTCACTGTTGCAGTATTCATTCCCTCCCTCCTTTTGTTACATTTGCTTTCCCGGATGTATTGGTTAATTTTTGTTTTCTTTGGACTGGCACTCTTACTGGGGTTCCCATTTCTGAGGATGGTACGTCCAGAAGTCACCTTTATGCCCTGTGCTAGGCAAGGAGCATGTGTGTGACATACGGCGTACCTTAAAGCAACCTAAAGACTTTGGTAACTCGCCAAATTTCAGGCCACCCTTGGAAGGGTATCCCCAGTGTTTTGAATACTACAACAGTGAAGAGCGTGATTTCTACTGTGATTGTAAGATTTTACACAACCGTACTTTTTCTTAGCAAATTCCTAGGAGAGCTAAGGTAGTAGAACATAGTACGGAGAGAACCCCTGTAATGAAGGTTAAGCTGAAACCTTGCAGATAAACAGAATCAGAAAAGCTTCATAGTATACTCAAACTAAGTGCTTTAGAAGAGTCGCATAGCGATTCAGCGAACCCAGTAGTGCTTAGTCTTTGACCCTGATGGGGATGTTGGTCTGTAAAGACTGTTGGAAACAGAATGACATTTCAGTGTTTGATAGCTATCCCATGGCTAGAATTGATGAAAAGGCCAGATACTTGACAATGCTTGACTTAGTGAGGGGATACTACCAAAGGGGAAAAAAACTTTTGTAACCCCATATGGTCCATTTTTGTACATAGTGTGATCATTTGGCCTTCGTGGACCCCCCCCACCCCTTTTGAGAGACTGACAGATAAAATACTGAAGTCACACTCACAATAGATTGCTTCATATTTGGATGATGCAGTCATTCATTCACAGGGCTTGGCGTCTCGTTTTCCTCAAGTGCAGGTTATGTTAGAAGCTCTAAGACAAAAAGGCTTGGCTGTAAAAGGTAAGCAAAGCGGATTAAGTATGCTGAAAGCCAAGTACTTAAGCTACTTTATACAAAGATGAGTGATAAAAACACAGCTAGAAAAATTGGAGTATAGCATTTGACCTGTATTCTGTATTGAGAGGTGGAGTCTTTTCTCAGACGTGATGAATATTATAGAAAGTTTGTACCTAATTTTGCAACTGTCGCATGTCCTTTAACAGATCTCAACAAATCTCAACAATAGATAAAGTTTCTATCAAAGTACAGTGGCTTCCCAGATAGGAAACTTTTTGCCTCATGAAATGCTGCATATGCTGAACCCGTGTTAATAACTCCTAATTTTACCATAGTGTTTTACCTTTTGTACTGACATGTCAGATTTGGGTTTTGGGACAGTGCTGTCCTGTTGTGTTCAAGATGAAGAGCACCTTGACTGCTACATCATTAGAACGCTGAGTAATAAAAAAGAAGATAATCTGCTTTAGAAAGTGTGTCTAGCAGTAATGTGAGCCGTTGCCAGAGAAACATTTCAGTTTGGTAACAGACCTTGACCTTTGTACTGCCGTCAATTTGCCTACTTAACCAAAGTTGTGCAAGTGGGTGCTATCTTTCTGCCATTTGAGTATACAGTGGCACACTGACTTGACCTATTCAAAAGAAATGCTTCTGAGTTCAGGGCCTGCAGCCCATCAGTATGATTATAAAATATCTTATTTTGCGCTGAGGGGGTAGTTTTGAAATGCTGCGGGGAAAATTTGCAATATCCCTTTAAGATTGTGCTTGATGCCTTTAACTGTGCTGCTGTATGGAGCAGGGGAATATTCTGACAGTATCTAGTTAAGTAACAATGTTTTAATTGACACAATTGTATATAAGAAGCTGCCTTGAAAGCAGCAAACCAAGGAAGCACTGAAAGCAGATTCTTGGTGAAACCCAGAAACATAGCCATTGTGAAAGTACTTGCTTACATAGCTGAAGTCTGGGACCAAGAGAGGCCTGCAACCTTAGATATTAATTTTTAAGTTGGCCTGTATCCAGGAGGTACTGTGTGGAGCGTGAATCTTAGATAAAAGCAGCATAAGTTATTGTGTATTTACTTGGATCTGCAAAGCCAGATGGGCTATGATGTTTATTTTCTTTTGACTTGCGAAAGTAAAATGTATTTTTTTATGAAAGTCCTGCCATCATGGTTTCTGTGGACCTTATATATACTTGTTCAGTCATATGTCTCTGAACTGTTTGCTTTTGAGAATTGTTTTGTGGTGGGTTGGCTTTGAACTAACACTGTGCACCTTGCTGTGGAACAAGACAGTCAGTCGCAGCTATATTTTAGTGAATTAAGTGATGGCCTTGATGTTCCTTGGGCAGCCTTTGAATTGTAATTGTATCAGTGGTGGTATAAATGGACTTTATCATTAGCATACATTCTTGCTACCATAGAAATACTCTGTGGTCTATGACACAAGTTGATCCAGCCCGCATGTGCTGTTTGTTCTGAATTGCATTTGGGTTTTTTCTTTTCAGTTCCTGGATCTGCAGTCTTGAGCATGATGTGCTAAGTCTGTGAATATTGCCTCCTACGTCTTATTCTATTTTCCTGATTTTTTACCTTGACACAATGGGGGCATTTAGTGGTGCAGTCTCCTTGGCTTTTAGGGCTACATAAAAGAGTCGCAATGAATGCATGGTTTTCTAGCCACATCTTGAGATTTTTATCTTGTATACTAAGTGATGGCTGACTGCTAAAAAAAATTGACAAATGCTCAGTTTCTGTCTCCTCCAGACATGTCATACATACACTGAGTCCTGCAGCATTGATGTTATTTGTGTATGTATGTATTTTGTCACACATTATCCCATAGCTGTGCTTCGTATTGGATTCATTTGTGGAGGTTTTCTCTTAAGTCCCTCCTATAAAGGAACAGTGCATAGTGCGACCAGCCCAATCAGCATGAATAGCTTACATGATTAGAAATGTCACTTCCATTTCTTCCGTGTCATGTAATTCATAATGTAGTTGTTTTCATTTCACTTGCATTACTACTATCGCAGTTGATAACAAATGTTGCTTTACATTTTTCTTTTAGAAATGTCAGAAGAAGAACAGCTAGCTTTGGCTGTTCAGATGAGCAGACAGGAAGCTTGCCAGATTAATTCCAAGGAGGAGGAGGAGGATGAACTGTTGAGAAAGGCAATAGCAGAAAGTCTTAATGTAACTACATTTTGTCTCTTTTATGTTTTGTTAACATGTTGCTCTTTTGGATATTGGTGTATCCTTCCAGCAAATCATACTTGACAAGTTAAACTCCACTGGTTAAGATAAAAAACATTACCTCCATTTAATATCTTGCTCACTGTGCCTCCTTTGCTAGTTTTCTGGTGATGTTTATGGTGGTAACATTTGCAGCAGGAGTCTCATACAAGACTTAAGCAGGAAAGAGGACAACTGGCTCCCATAAGAAACATTTCTTGTCTTGTTGGCAGTGCTTGTGTAACAAATGCTTTCTATCTCTCTCTCTCTCTCTCTCTCTCTCCTGGGAATTTATCTTGGCTGTGAGATGCAGCAGCTATGGAGTTGAGATGTGCCGGTAGTGTGGGGTGCAGGGGTGCTTCCCACCATCCTCAAAATACTTTATCTTATTTTTTTCTGTGAATGCTTTTCATATCTGGTTTAATATCGCTGTTTTGTGATGGCAGTTCCAGTGCTGAGATAAGGCACTGTACTGAAGTATAGCTGTTACCAGGGGATTTGTCAAAGGGAAAGAAAACATCACAGCTTCTGCATGTTATAAGTATTAAGTCTAGTGTTGCATTACGCTATAAGCCCAGCTAACTGTAAATGTGTTTTAATCAAAGTTTTCATCAACTGTTTTGCTCAAAATGCATTCATTCTAATTTTTCTGTGTTTTCTGTATTTGCTGATATTTTTTTTTTTTTTTTTTTTTTTTTTTTTAGATTTTATAGCAACTTTGTAGTTCTCATAAAGTTAGCTGAAGTTGATGGCAGTCATCATAATCAGTTATAAAGACAACTAATTTGCAGTCAACATTAACTATCTGGTTAATTCGAGACATGATGTGTTTAAAAGGATTGAGCTGATATCAAAGGCCTTTTTGCCAATCAGATAGCAGTTTTTTAATCTAAACCCAAAACATCTTGCCCTTGAACCAACAATTTAACCAGTTAACTAAGTAGGGTTAAATATTTCTCGAACTGCTGCATGTGGGGCAATGCAAAGACTTGAAAAAGATCTAGATAAATAACATTTCTAGGTCAACATTCTAAGTTTTGTTAACATAAAAAGAAAAAATAGATCTGAAGTAGTTACTTCATTTGCTCTGCAACCTGTGGGTATCTGATCCGACTTTGGATCCGAGCCGGCAGCTTACCAAGCTCCAAGATCCGAGCTCCTAGCTCCTCCCCCTACCCATAATCCCCTGCTACCAACCACATTACCTCAGATCGTTTTTTGCCGCGGCTGAAGAAGCTTTACTTTTGAAGAGCTCCTGGCTGGGTGAGATTGTTTTCAATCTTTTTCACCAAAAAACTTCAAAATCAAATGTGTGTGGTAGTAAAACCTTCTACCCCCTTGTTTGTTAGTTTTTTAAATTTTTACTGGTACAGTAGTTAGTTTTCTTGTCACTCCCCCTCCCTCCTTTGCGTTTGGGTGTGTGTGTGAGTGGTTCAACATGGCGGAAGGGCCTAAGACCATTTTTTCCAAATGTACTGAGTGTGGCCACAAGCTTTCCCCAGCTGATGGCCACACTCAGTGTGTTTTGTGCCTGGGGGCAGCCCATCTCTCAGAGGCCTGCCAGATCTGTGCGGCCTTTAACCCCCGGGCACTTCGGGATAGGAAGAACAAGCTGATCCTGGTGGGAAAGCTCCCCCAGGAGTCAGCTTCTTCTTCCTCTCCTGTTCAGGCTCCGGCTGCCTCAGCGGCCTCGGTGCCCTCTGTTCCCTCAGCTCTACCCGGGACTCAACCTCCCACTTCCGGTTTGAGCTCTGGGGAAACTAGTGCCTCCTCAACTAAGGAGAAGAGGCACAAGGATAAGGAGGGACATAGATCCCATAAAAGGCGGACCGAGTCTCACCTCTCGGCTCCACCAGCTAAAATAATGAAGTCTCCTTTGGGGGTCTCCGAATCCTTCTCCTCTCGGCTCCGTTCGCCTAGCTTCTGGCCAGAGGTGGAGGAGGAAGATCGGTCTCCCTCGAGGTCGTCGAGGCGGCCCTCCCAGCCCGCCTCGACTACCTCTTCCAAGTCAACAAAAAGCATCTCCAAAGTGGATATGGATTGGATAATGCGTCGGTTCTTACAGACCCAAATGCAGATGGGGGTGCTCTTGCCTCCCCCCTCTGGGGGGGAGCGCGGCCCCCATGTTTGCCCCGATCACTCCTTCTCCGACTCTTTTACGGATCTCTGAGTCATCGGATCAGTGCCCATTCGGACCCAGGGAATTGTCGGCGCCGATAGCGCTGGTCTCTTCGACGCCGACTATGCCCTTGAGCTTGTCGGATCTGAGCTCTCGGGGCCAAGGGCTGAGCATCGGATCCGAGGGAGGAGTTGTATCTTCGGAGCTGTTGGCTTCGGAGCGCACCTCTCTCTCGGCGCCAACTGCTTCGGCTCCAACCCCAATCCCTTCCTCGGAGCCGAGGAGATTGCTGTCAGCGGCTGGCGAGGGTGAATCTCTTTCGGCTTTTGAGGTAGTGGAAAGGGTACTGTCAAGATCCTCCAGATCCCTGGTTTGGGCTGTGGATCCACCCGTAACACCACTGTATGAGGGTCTGTCTTCCATCATCCGACCATCGGGACAGCCTGCCCAAGCCCTCCAGCTAGTTCCTGTTGAGGAACAACAACACGTGGACGAGCCCTCTTCGGATAGCCCCACTGAGGAGGTTCCTCGGAAACATCGGTGTAAAAGGAGGCACCTGGACTTCCCCGAGTCCGTTACCACTGACATGGACTTAGATGATAGGGAGGGTTCCCCAAGGTCACCCCCTGAAGATGTCTCCTTTGGAGACATCATGGAAATGTTGCATATTAGAGGGGGTGGTCTGCCCAACATTCTTCCCTTGATGAATCCGTGTTCCTGGAGGCGTTTGAGGCAGGCCCATGTACTTCTTGGGTGTCCCCTCCGGCTGACCCCCTGGTGGACTTAATTACCACCAGGGCATGGAAGGAGCCCGACACCGTGGAGCCAATACCTAGGCGTCCCGACAGAATACTGAGCCCCCCCCACAGATAGGCAATCGTGGGCCAAAGGATCCCCTGTTGATGCCATGTTGGTGGCGGCGGCCACCAAGAAAGTACTCGCTCAGGAGAGTTCTCTGGACCACCTGCCAGGTAAAGAATCTTGAGCGTTGGACCGGATTGGGAAGCGGATGTTTGCTTCAGCGACCTTTTCTATAAGGGCACTGAACTATATGGCACATACCATCAGGCTACATCGAGACTTGATCAAGGAATACGCTGCAGCCCCCCCAGAGTCCATGTCGGTCGGAGACAGGAATGTGTTTACGACACGAATGGCCACTCTGAAATCCATCTCCAATACGTCTATGTGGCTCCTCTCTCATGCTTCGGAGGGAGCCGCTAGAGCCAGCGGAGCAGGGGTCGTCTTGCGACGTCACGCCTGGCTCCGTCTTTGCAACTTCGTGGATCCCTTCAAGGCGTCCTTCGCGAATGCCCCCTTTGACGGTTCTGCTCTTTTCGGCAAGACCATTCGCGATACGCTGGTCCAAAGCGAAAAGGACGGGAAGACGCTGTCTGCTGTCAGAGTCCGCTTCTCTAGTCCCCAAAGATCCTTCTCCAGGAATCAGAGGGCACAAAAGCTGTGGTTCCTCAAGTCTCAGCAATCCCATCCAGCTGCGGACCACTCGTCCTCTAGAGGCAGAGGAGGACAAGGTGGACGCCGGCCCAGAGGCAGAGGGGGGCCGCGTAATTTCAGGTCTAGAGAACCTTTCTCGGACAGACCCGTGCAACAGCCCTGAGGGCTTGCCCGGCTGTCCCTCTCTGGAGGCAGTCGGGGGGCGGTTGACGGAGCACCTGTCAAATTGGGAGTCCCTTACCACGGATCGATGGGTGCTCCGTATCATTTCCAGAGGTTACTTCATTCCTTTCCTAAATCTTCCCCCCAAAACCAGACACCTCCACGATGTACCACGCAATAAGAGGGAGTTGGCGGCTTTAGAAATTTTAAAGCTGCTAAGAAAAAGAGCCATCCAGCCCGTCCCCCCCAGATCAGTCCGGATTGGGTTATTACTCAAGGTTCTTTTTGGTGCCAAAGAAAACAGGGGACCTCAGACCCATCTTAGCCCTTTCCGCTCTGAACCTGTTTATACCAAAGGAAAAGTTCCGGATGGTCACTCTTCAATCTATCCTCCCCCTTCTGCGGGAGAATGACTGGATGTGCTCCATAGACCTCAAGGATGCATACTTCCACATTTTAATGGACAGACGATCCAGGAGGTTTCTCCGCTTCCGGCTCGGAGCCAGTCATTATCAATTCAGGGTTCTCCCATTCGGCCTCACTTCAGCCCCCAGAGTGTTCACCAAAGTCATGGTGGTGGTTGCAGCCCACCTGAGACTTCAGGGCATTCAGGTCTTCCCGTACCTAGAAGACTGGCTCCTTACCGCGACCAACAGGCATCAGCTCTCAGTAGCGAGAGATTACACACTGACTCTAGCCCACAACCTAGGCATTTCAGTAAACCTGCAGAAGTCCTGCCTGTGCCCTACTCAAGCCCTGGAATTCATAGGGGCCAGGTTGGATACTCAAATCTCTCGAGCTACCCTAACATTAATCAGACTGAACAGCTTGTCTTATCAGGTGTTAGCCCTTCTACGGAATCCTTCTCCTCCAGCGGAGTTAGTCCTGAGGGCACTAGGGTCTATGGCAGCCGCAATTGGTCTTTCCCTCCATGTCTGCCTGCGAATGCGGATATTGCAATGGACCCTTCAAGTCCAATGGTCCCTCTTGCTCCACCCATTGAATACGCCCATACCGTTGAGCATAGTTTGCAGGGACTCCTTTCGTTGGTGGTTGCATGCGCGGGAACTCAGAGAAGGGAGGCCCTTTGTGATCCCTCGGTCGAAGCCACATTGACCACGGATGCTTCTCGCCTTGGGTGGGGGGGGGATTGTTCAGGCAGATCCGTTCAAGGCACGTGGACTCCCCTAGAGACCGCATTGCATATCAATGTCCTAGAGATGAGGGCGGTGCTTTTGTCGTTGCAAGCCCTCCACGACCTTCTTCCCCTGGGGACTATTGCGATCCAGACAGACAACATGTCTGTAGTCTGGTACATAAACAAATAGGGAGGAACCAGATCTTACCCCCTGTGTTGAGAGGCCATGAGAGTTTGGGAATGGGTGATCTCCACCAACCGCTTTCTGGTAGCAACGTACATCCCGGGACGATCCAACATATTAGCGGACAAGCTAAGTCGGGTGCTCCTCACTCCGTACGAGTGGTCTCTGAATCCATCTGTTGCGAAACAGATCTTCCACAAATGGGGTCGGCCTTGCTGCAATCTTTTTGCTTCTCCTTTAAACACAAAATGCAGCGAGTACTTGCATAATTCCCCAGAGGGAAACCCACAGAGACGCTCTGGTCCATGCTTGGCCTCCCGGGCTCCTTTATGCTTATCCTCCCCTTCCTCTCATGATGAAGTTCATTCAGAAAGCCTGTCGGTTGGGGAGCAGAGTTATCCTCATAGCCCCATTCTGGCCTCGGCAGGTCTGGTTCCCTTTTCTGCGGTCTCAGTGTGGCTCCTCCGTGGATTCTGGATCCCAGTCCAGAACTGATTTCTCATCCCGCGGATTGCCCAACGCCCAACCTGGTCAGCCTCAAGCTTGTGGCTTGGCTGATCCAGTTCCATTAATGGCTAGGACTCCCGGTATCTCATCTCCCGTTAAGGCCATTCTGGTAGCGGCTCATAAGCCATCTACCAGAAAACTTTACAACAGTAAGTGGAAACGTTTTTCCATTTGGGTCGAAGATAAGGGCTTGGACCCATTTACTGTCCCTATCCCGACCATCCTAGACTTCCTCTCATTAATATTTCATCAGGGAGCAAGCGCTTCTACGGTTAAGGTACAATTGGCGGCCATCTCCCATTTTCATGTGGGTGATGGCATAGGTTCCTTGGCATCTACAAAGTTGTGCAAAACCACCTTACGAGGCATCTTCCTTTTAAATCCACCAATAAAGTCTGTGGTTCCCCCATGGGACCTCACTCTAGCCTTGCAAGCCTTAACAAGTCCACTTTCCGAACTTGCGGCCTCAATTCCGTTGAAGTCCTTGTCATGAAAAACAGCCTTCTTAGTGGCCATTACTTTGGCCAAAAGGGTTTCAGAATTACAAGCCTTGTGTATAAAGCCTCCTTACCTTATCTTTCACAAAGTGTCCCTCAGGACTAACCCATCTTTCTTGCCTAAGGTTGCTTCAGAAGCAAATGTAAATCAATGAATAAATTTACCAGTGTTTTTTCCCACATTTCAGAACTAGGGAGAATAAACATTACACAAATTGGATGTACACAGACAGCTGCGTTTCTACTTGCATAGGACTGGAGAGTTTCGCAAGTCAGACCAGTTATTTGTCTCGTATGCAAAATCAGCCATGGGTAAAGCCATTGCCAAAGTTACTGTGGCAAATTGGATTCGTCAGTGTATAATTCAGGGGTATATATTGTCTGGCAAACCAGCCCCGGTTAATATCCGTGCTCATTCTACAAGATCTGTAGCCGCTTCAACAGCCTTCTGATCTAGGGTTCCAGTGGTCGACATATGTTCAGCGGCTACTTGGTCCTCTTCTCATACGTTCATTTCTCATTATAAATTAGATGTGATTTCGAGAAGTAGGGCTTCTTTTGGCTCCGCGGTGTTTTGGAATATCCTTCCGTAAGGACCACCCAGGTTCTTATAAGTAGCTGGGGACTCTGTCTCACAGGTTGCAGAGCAAATGAAGTAACTACTTCAGATAAAGAAGTTATGTAATCACCATAATGTTCCATCTGAGTAGGTACTTCATGTGTCTGCAACCGACCCCCCCCCCCTGCCATCCACCGAACCTTTCGGGATTTTCTGATCACCTTTGCAGTTGATTTTTTCATGTTTACAGGTCGGTAAGGCAAAAAAAACGATCTGAGGTAATGTGGTTGGTAGCAGGGGATTATGGGTAGAGGGGAGGAGCTAGGATATCAGATCTTGGAGCTTGGTAAGCTGCCTGCTCGTATCCGAAGTCGGATCCGATACCCACAGGTTGCAGACAAATGAAGTACCTACTCAGATGGAATGTTATGGTGAGTACATAACTTCTTTTTTAGTACAATTTACTTGAGGCTTTATCCTCACCTTTTTTGTGTACAGTTAGCTTATCTTATAATAATCAGTCTAGGATCAGGAGGTTACCTTTGTCAGCCAACATAACTAAAACCACAGGAGTAAGCTTAGCAATGAAAATGTTCTCTGGCTTCTAGCAATTTCATTTCTGTTAACCTGTAATGCTTTTTTTGTCTAATTTGCCTTGGAGATCTCTTTTGCCACTTGAGAAGGTGTCATTAGGGAAAAATGTAACAAGACTATTTAAAATTGTTTTTTTTTATGGTGACCGTATTTTTCACTTCTTGACTTATTTTTTTTCTTTCTTACCGTCTCTGGGGCATATTAGTCAATATAATTTTCGGTTTTGTGGCAATCTCCTGTCTTTACACCCACTTTGCTTGTGTTCCAGTGTCATCTTCTTTCAGCACGCTTACACTCCTGCTTGCACTGCAGTTACTTATAGTTTTTTTAATTTACCTAAAATATGCATATATGTGAGATACACACGCAAAAATGTTTGTGTGTGTATGTATGTATATATATATATATATATGTATATGTGTGTGTGTGTATATATATATATATATATATATATATATGTGTGTGTGTGTGTAGATATATATATATATATATATATATGTGTGTGTGTGTGTGTATGTGTGTGTGTGTGTGTATATATATATATATATATATATATGTATATATGTGTGTATGTATGTGTGTATATATATATATATATATATATATATATATATATATATATATATACACACGTGTGTGTGTGTGTGTATATATATATATATATATATGTGTGTGTGTGTGTATCTATATTTACATATATATATATATATATATATATATATATATATATATATATATATATGTGTGTAAATATATATATATATATATATATATATATATATATATATGTGTGTGTGTGTGTGTGTGTATATATATATATATATATATATATATATATATATGTGTGTGTGTGTATATATATATGTGTGTGTGTGTGTGTGTGTGTGTGTGTATGTATATATATATATATATATATATATATATATATATATGTGTGTGTATATATATATATATATATATATATATATATATATAATATATATATAAATATATATATATATATATATATATATATATATATATATATATATATATATATATATATATATATATATATATATATATATATTTTTTTTTTTTTTTCTCAAAAGTCTGCACTGTTATAACTTGATATTACTTGTGAACCTCTGCTATCTCTGAAAAAACAAAAAACAAAAAAAAATCTTGCTTTTTTCCCACTTTTCTGAGATTTAAAAAAGTTCAAGTTACAGGCTTGCTGTTCTTGAACTGTTTTGTAAGTTTCTGTGAGGCCATTTTTGCTTGGGCTAAAGGAAAGTCTCTCTGTTGATCAGTGGCAGTGATAAACATTGAGCTGCTTCCTTGCCCCCCGTGGGAGTGGTTACTGACTTGAAACTGTAGTTTTATTGGCTGTTTTGGATCAATTCCTGGCTCTTTCCAGCCCCTGCTATCAAGCACGCTTTAGAGTGCTTTAGCGCGGAGTTGCCAGTAGAGCAGCATCGGGCAGCGCCGGTTTAACAAGGTTAAACTTTTTTTTTGGGTTTTCTAGAGTCTAGCTT